>NW_014040000.1:26882-29299 GCF_001186125.1 Sphaeroforma arctica JP610
TGTGTGTGTGTGTGTGTGTGTGTGTGTGTGTGCGCGTGTGTGTGTGTGCGTGTGTGTGTGTGCGCGCGTGTGTGTGTGTGTGTGTGTATGTGTGTGTGCGTGTGTGTGTGTGTGTGTGTGTGCATAGAACAAAGTGTGATGTGGCACAAGCGCCATACCAGATTTACAGACATAGGTGCTTTTGCTCAAATTGCAATCACAAAACAGTTGCGAAAGTGCTGATAGCAAGATCATCTAGAAGCCATGAGAATTACAGGTTCAACACCTACACCTACATACATATTGGCGCGGACAGACAGCAAAGAAGCACACTCCAAGTCACACATATTCTAAAAAGTAACTCAGTATCCTATAAAACAGTTCAATGATGCAGAAACATATTATTTTATGCACTTTGCAACTTTCCCGTGGGGTCGTGATTTCATTCGCGTCTAATAGGAGTGCGTGCGATGTAAAGCAGGCCACCGGGCCGGGTAGCTGATACAAACACAACCGAGCCTGCACTAGAGCAGTCACATACTTTAACATACTCGCGAACAGGTCCGTCAGCGATTGCGTCTCCCTATCATTTTTCTTCGAGCCTCCGACGCGTTCAAACCATTGCTTTGTTTGATGTGGCATGGCATGGGGCTCATCAGTGTCATCCGTAGCCGTAACCACCTGGACTGAATTCGACCGCTTTAGAGGTTGCCGCCTGAACCGGCTTTGATTGGTGGGGGTCGCACTACGCACACTGTGATTCGTGAAAGCGTAGCGTATTGGTAGGGGTATATGCAGAAAATAGTAAGATCACATATGACAAACACCGCTTTCGGTTATGACAGGTTCTGTGAAAGACTTGATAACGATGAATGACAGGCCATAAACGCAGCAGAGCGTGTCTTATACAAGCCGTTGACAATAAATGTACTCCTCAAAGAGTTTTGATACGGTTTGATGAGTATTAGAAAGTGACAGAATGGCAGGTTACAATCGCAGCAGAGTGTTTCCTACATGAGCTCCTGCAGTATACTACCTGAAGAAACCTCTGCACATATAGGCGAGCATACCTTACAGCAAAGATATCACAAATTGAACTAAGAATAAACGTGCGAGGGCATCCAAACAAACGCGTGCTAACAGTGCCATGAATGCACGACGTGACCACACAAATTTACGATTGGTCATGAGCACATACAGCATTTGAATGCTCTCACCTGAGCCAAACACTTTGCAGATGCAGAACTCCTCGAGTGACGACAAAATCTGTGTCAAGTATATAGACATAGACTCAGCACCACGACAGTATTATCGCAATATTTTGTACTCGCATCTTTACACATCACAAACCACAACACGGTAATGCCAAATCACTATCTGAAACCAAATTTCAAATAGCAAAATGACTCCAATGGAAGCCGCACTCAGCATCTCACAATGACAAACACATCCCATTTTTTGAATGTAAAATCATTGCGAATACAGAATTAGAAGTTCTTGTTGCATCACGACTACATATACACATTGGTCTAGCTATACCTCCTTGTAGACATGGTCCGTTGGATATGTGGCCTGTTGAGTGTTACCGGCGTGAGTGCACGGTTGTGTTTGTTGTGCAAATCGGTATTCAGACTGACAGCAGCTCCACAGCCACAGTCACAGAGCTCCTTCTTTGATTCGTTGAACCATTGCTGGATCATCTTCTTCCGAAGTCTGACATCAGCTTCATTGAAAGTCTACCGACAAAACGTTGGCAGGTGCATTGAAAGGGGCTATTGTTAGTTTGAAGTCACAAAGATTCACTACATGTATATGTAATGGCAGTTGGTCAAAGCACAGCTCTATTGTACATTTACATCCTACAGAAATGTACTGTACGCACACGCATACGTATTTTAGAACACATATATAAAATGAAGATAAAATATCTATATATAACCACACAAACTTCATTTTGAAGATACAAGCACATGCATATAGATGTACACAAATATATATATGGCACAATCCAAAATCAAGCAACACGCTCAAAAATATCTAAGCAAGCAGGTGTATGCATAATACAGATATATACGCATTACAGATATATATTGTTCACTTTATACCGAACTTTTCATTGGCAAATAAATATATACCTTAATTTAATGTATATGTCTTTGCGTATCTATATGTCAAAGATGTTTTAACCTTCGAAGCGTACATACACAAACAAATCATAAAACGTACTCGGATAGATTAAGCACTTACAAAACTTCGAATATTGACGAGTACGTATGCTACAAATGACTGTTCAACTAGCGCACTTGCTTTTGTACAGGTTCTTATACCATGGAAGTATATTGGCACGTGTGATTTATGAGTGTATAGACTGCGAATATGGATATCGACTGACATACATGCACACGCACACAAACACGCACATACACACACACACATAT
>NW_014040000.1:29319-31948 GCF_001186125.1 Sphaeroforma arctica JP610
TATATTATATGTGTGTGTGTGTTAGTGTGTGTGTGTGTGTGTGTGTGTGTATATATATATATATATATATCCATATAGAATCATCAGGCTTATAAACGTGTTAATGTTTTAGCCGTTTTGATCCAAATCACAATCGCTCGCCATTCTCACGAAATAAAAATTTCAAAAAGAACGGTTTCAACATAATACACAGTGAATAGAGATACATATGTCACTGTAGACAGGATAAACTAAGAATTGGGTTAGGCACAGCTCACAGAACGGCCTGTTGTGAACAACGATTCGTATCGAACGCCATTCTACTGCGCGTATAACACTGCACTACCACATAGTCTAACAACGCGGATCAAAGCTTGCACACGACCAAAAGACGTCAATTGGGAATAAGTATTAGAAGAAAAACTCTCAAATGTAGAATATTGCGCACATGAATAAAAATACTAACAATACGAGCGCGAGTACAAAATCTTGTCGAAAGTAAGTACACATATGTATAACAGATACAAATACGAACAAACGAATAACTATATACCGGATTCCAAGGACTGAGGTGTCGTTTGTTCTCCAGCAACTCTTCAGGACATTCCGGATCGTCCTGATTTTCTTGTGTCCCCAATTCCCATTTGAACGCCGAGCGAGGTCTGTCGGGCAACAGCACATCGACCTGATTGCGCGGCTGATTCGTTAACACCATACCAACTGTTTTGTAAATATAAGTGTGGTTTAATCTAGACTTTTGTTTGCTTGGTCCTATACCGGTTCACATACCCCTTGAGTGCGAATATAACTTTAAAATGGTAAATTCACGGACCTCCGGGCTAATTGTATGTTCAATCATGGAATATCTCATATCTGATATCTGCGAGTCTTGGCAATCTATTCTCATGTATATAGCCTGTCAGCCCTGATTGCGATGGAATCTGTCAGATTAAAGAGTATATAATAGAGTACATTGGGAAGGTCCGACTACTGAGCTACTCTCTGAAAATACCCTACAAACCTAACAATCTCGCACCCAATGAATATTGCTAATAGAACGCTATATATAGAATTATTTGCCGCGCAGTCGCACTGTCGCAAAAAGAATATGTAGAGAGAATCCATAGTCTACCATAGAGCCTATGAGCATAGCCCTCTAAACAATACACTTTGAGTGAATTAAGAAGGCCAAAGAGAATCATTAAAAAAAGAGGGGGGGGGGGTTCCTAGGAGAAATTGGAAATATCATAAAATACATATTTATGTACAATTGTACTAAATGTACATAAATACCTAAAATTTAAAACCCTTATTCCAGGCCTCCTAAAAATTCTCTTTGGTGAGGAGTCTGAGGACTGAGGACTTAGGAGGACTGAGGAGACTGGGTCACTGGGACTGGGGGGGGGGCCTGGTGGGGAGTCTGGGCTCCTCACTCCCCAGACTGAGGACTGAGGAGGACTCGAGGAGTGAGGAGTGAGGACTCTCTCTCTCTCTCTCATACTGTCATACATACTCTCTCTCGGTCTCCCCACCTGATGAAAGAGTAGAGAGAAAGAGTGAGTGGTGACTGGTCAGTGGAGTTGGTCACTGGAGAGTGGAGACTGGTGACCGGAGACTCTCGCGGTGAGTACATATGGAAATATCGTATATCATGACCCTCGCGGCTTCGAGCTTCGGGCTTCGGGTTCTCTCTCTCATAGAAAAATCCTAAACCCTAAAACTCAGTTTTTAAATAGAGAGTAGAGAAGAAGTAGAAAGTTAAAAATAGAATCATCGAAATATGAATGAACGGACTAATAGTAATCAGTAATCACTACATGACGCCCGAAGATGAAATATAAACATATTTGATGTGTAGGGTTTTTAGGGTCGATTTTACGTGAACCAATTTTTTTGATTACATAAATAAATATGAGTACGAAGTTTGTGTTTATCTGCAGTACATCGTACTAATTCATGCCATACCATAGCAAACACTTTGAGGGTTGACCATAGAGCTGCGAGAATGTCCGGCGTGAACTATTTTGAGAAGCTCTCCGATGAGATAGTGGTGCTTGTGATGTCCCATTGCGAGTATGACGATTTAGTATGTTGTGAAAGTCGAGTTTAAGCAGTGTATATCTGTGTATACGTTTAGTGGAGTTTATATTGGTCAACGCAAATAGAAAAAAAGATGGTCGTAGTGTCACACACAAGCTTGTAATCACATCCTGGGATTCTTTTGAGGCTCGTTAGTTGAACACACTTTCTTTGGAGGGTATTGAATTTCAATGGAAGTATGCTTCAAACCAATGTGTACTTATGTATCGGATATGCAGGTTTGGAAATCACAAACGCACACACATACCGTGTGATATATTTTCTATATGAATGAGCATCCATTCCTAAAATACACCCTAACAAGCAGATTGAGATGCGAGGTGACATTGACTATTACTAACGTACTGAATGTGCTAGTATCACTCATTAATTGTGTGCAGTTGTGCAATACTATAAACAGCCTGGAAATGTGGTGTATATAACAGTACCACTGTTTGTTTCTTATCGAAACCCTAATATATATATATATATATATATATATATATATATATATATATATAGTAGTAGTACGTACGACCGAACGACGAACGAACGGAAGGGTAAGTAGGAG
>NW_014040000.1:31968-35366 GCF_001186125.1 Sphaeroforma arctica JP610
GTTATATATACTATATACTATGTTCTTACTTAACTACTACTACTACTATATATATATATATATATATATATATATATTGTGTGTGTGTGTGTGTGTGTGTGTGTATGTATATATGTATGTATCTATGTATCTACGTGTCTATGTAAGTATAGTTATTTTTAGCTATTACTTGACCGTATATTTTTTTACTCTTAAAGGACAAACTGGGATTTGTATGCCAGCGATTCAACTTCATCATCCAGGATGACAACGTGTGGAGGGATGCATTCATGACTAAGTTCTGGTTACGTGACACCCAATTTGTAAGCAGAATCAAGAATATCTCTTGGAAACGAGAGTATCTGGCACGAGTTAGGCTATTGAGGTATGTGTCTATATACCGCATAGTGCCTGGGGCCATCGATTTAATGTGCCTTCAGTTTTCTGCCTCGCATAGTCAGTAGCTCAGCTCAATGTATTTATTGCAGGTCCGCAAACAATACCTAAGAGTGACTAGAATCTTTTCTTTTATGTTTTTGCTCGAAACATGTTTCACTTAGGCACGTATAATTTGTTACAATAGCAGACATACGTGAATCGACAATATACCAGCCATTTTACGTATGTGTCTCATTGAATTAATAAGCTGGTATAATTTGACTGGCATGCAGAGTATGGGAGAGACACAGAGGCTTCTCCAAAGAGATGGACCATGGTCTCATCAGTATCAATCAGTTATATATCGATGGCATGGGGCAGAGAGAGATCCGTGCAGGCAATGCCGTGGGTATAGGTGTGTCGTGAGTTGTATACGTAAATGTATGTATGGACCTGTATATAGATATACAGGCTGTGTCTAACGAAAGCAAATTACATATGTATGTATGTGTAAAATTGCACTCTGTGTGCATACGTTCTGTTTTATAGATATGTGTGTGACTTTTACATGGTGGCTGTCCTTTACAACTACCCTACGGAACCCCTCTCACTATGTTTCGAGCTCAATTGAACTTGTTCAGCCTGCACCAGCTTATTGGCCGAGTTGTTCAGTGTCAAAATTCGGTAAGTACCACTTTATTTTTATACGACGCCACGTACCACTATCGTATCGTTTTCTGTCTTAATCTATAATATTGAGATGAACATTTAAAGTGTGGGATATGTTGGACCTGTGGGGAGGCGCGCGCCAATGAAAGCAGATTTTACAAAATGTAAAACTGAACATATCCACGCAATTAACACAATTCATACATTCCAACCCACCTCGTGCAAGTAGCAGATGATTATCATCATTTATTCACCCCACACCATTCCTTATGAGCAAGAAATGTCTAACACAATATAACCATTCATACTTTCCACTCCTTTCATGATGTGTAGGTAACGGCGTGGGCGACTTCGTATTGACATCTGTAGAAGGAGGCGAACTCAGACGGGGGACGAATAAGGGTAGACTGTACAAGGGCCGCACACCCATGGCACCCAATCACGTAGTCACAGCCTCGTGCGTAGCCGATGCACGCACGCTGGTGTATGGCACGTCTACCGGAGCCCTAGCGAAGGTACGTATTGGATATTAGGCTTGTGTGTGTAAATCCTAATATGTGCTAGGCATCTCATGCGAGTGAATGAATATTTTAGTGTGAATAGGGTATGTGTAGTGGCAAATAGGTTGGTGGCACTCAGGAGAGCGAGTAATGTATATCTGTAAGGGTGATATCTGCGAATGGGGTTTCCAAGTGCTTAGGGGTTTCTATGGGTTTGAAGTCCTCTGCGTGATTCAGAATTATCACGTTGTGGGCTATAGAGTTGGACCAATGCTATTGGTCACCGGTGCTGGAGTGCATCCTTTGATTGTGGGTGGATGCCATGACATACACCTTGATCCCCAATTGCGTGGGTGGGGCCTCACGTAATGCGGCTGCACATCTCGACCATGCACGTACCCCATATATTGCAAGATTCGGGCTCGTGTGTGCGTACATATTCACATGTATTTGCATCATAGAAGCCGCAGTGATGGGGAACAGATGCCGAGGTTGTTGTGCGTGCCAAATTCTAAGAAGAAACGAAACAGGAGGCCACATTTGTGCACAAGTAAATAAACAACCTATCTCCATTCGTTGCAGATGAATCTGCTGCACGAGGACCGGCAATATTTCGAACCACGACATGGTTCCAGAGTCACACATATAGCCACAGACAAAGACAATGTGATGTCTTGTTCGGCTGAGAATATCATCAAAGTCTGGGCGTTGGAGACCCGACAACTGCTCCACACTCTGTGTAAGTGCGGTTATTCTGTGCGGAATGAGGGTGTCGTTGCATACATCATACTTTGATCATATTTTGTGGACCTTACCACCTTAGAACTGTGCTCCTTGAAGCGTATGATTGCGGCGAGTAAGGTTTTTTATCCGGCCCCGATTAGGGCAATGCAGACCCGGCTAGCGCACAGCACTGAGTAGGCGCGGTACTTCTGTTTGTGCTGCTATGCCTATGTAGGCTTCAGCTCCGTGGCTTTAGAGTCTATTGTCTGTGATGCATGTTTTCCTGTAGTAGAAAATCTGCTACGCCTGCAAAGACTAAATTTGTATACATTCATGTTCTCATCGAAGTATTGGTGTCCAAACAAGTATATGTGTGGCACTTTTCTGCAGACTGATGTGTCCTTGCTTGCAACATATTCAGTGGTCTTTAAGGATTTTGTCACCGTTGGCACATTTACGAACGTGAGATTTTCCAGTCGGCCTCTAATTGGGCATTATTATCTCGGCATATATGTTAAATTGGATGTAAGGGTGCAGCACTTCTCTAGGCGGATGTGCTCTCGCCCGCACAATCCCAGTGAATTTAGTGGACACTGCTTTGAACGAGTATATCTCTACGCGTTTTAGGTTTTTATTTGCCCCTCAATCTGAGTGACATATCTCCATAACCCTTGGGCGGCGACAGTAAACTGTCGAGATTGCGTAGGTGACGTATTGTGGAATGACTGTCCAGAGCACGCCAACACGCATGTATACCCGTAGTACGACATCTGCTACGCTTGCTAAGACTAAATGTATATACATCCACAGTTACCCGCGTATCTAATTGAATTTTCTGATTATTGACGATTTCCTTCACAGATTGCAAATCTCGTGCGACCTGTATAGCTCTTGGACAGCGTCAGTATGCTGTCGCAGGCTGCGCCGACGGTATGCTGCGAATGTGGTCTTTGGCATCTACCTCCACACCTGCAACTACTATTATCCAACCATTGGAATATAAGCTGCAGCCAGAAGAACAGTCGCATGAAAGACCGGGGAGAGAACTTTCTGCTGGCACACTGCAGGTTTCCACCTATCGACATCCCTACAGCCGTTCGAGGGATCGTGGACGTGCAGGTACGGGAAGTGCTCTGTGTCGATTATTAT
>NW_014040000.1:37059-43858 GCF_001186125.1 Sphaeroforma arctica JP610
GTGTGTGTGTGTGTGTGTGTGTGTGTATGTGTATGTATAATACACAATCGTTCATTTTTAACTATAAAAAACTTATAATTCTCACTTCCTCGTGAATTGCCGCATGACCCGGCAGATTTGGAATCATTCAACAAGACACGGACTCGGAGATGTGAGCCTTGCACGCCTGATTTCACAACACACAAGTTGCACCTCCTCGTGCAATTAATACAAACTCAACTGTTCGTTTGGAATCAACTATACAGGTGTGGAGTCGGTTGACAGGAGACAAACTCAGAGATGTGGGCGTAGGCAGAATAAGAGGCCGACGGAATGTGCCTGTAAGTGCCCTGGCCATTGGGCAGTCCCAAGTAGCCATAACGTACGGCAGCACTTTGCGTGTTCTTTTGCTGGACCAGAAGAGCATGGACATTGCCAGATTGAAGAGGTAGGGTATATTGATCTTAAATATCTTTGAAAAGTTCATTTGTTGGGAATGACATTACCAGCGATATTTTCTACAATGATCCGGATATCAGGCACATGTACAAATTACGAAACAAGTAGCCACTACTAGTTCCACATGTAGTATACAGCATTCACTATATACTACTTGCCTCATGTCCTCATCCACACACACATTTATTCTCGACTGAAGACGACTGGTCAATCAAGGCGTCCAGCTGAACAAAGACATTGCAGAGCGCAAATCCAACAACCGTACTAAGCGGGATTACCAGCTAAACATGGATGAGGGAATGGCGGAGATTGAGAGTCAGGTTTATTCGCGCAATGAATGGTATGTTGTTTCGCTTTTGCTGTTTACTATGTGCTGTGTGTCTGTGATACTGTTGTTGGGTGGTGTGGTATATGGCGGTTCACTGTGTGCTGTGTGTCTGTGTATTCAGTGTTGTGTGCAAGTGTCTCGTCTGTCATGCCTATCAATAAAGTACTAAGCCATACGTACCTGTCTAGCTGTACGATACGACTATTTCGAACTATCGCGTTCAAATGGATATATAACGAAAGAGCGATCCCTTCGTCAGGGATGTATTTTAGAAGTAGATATTGTTGCAGATGTCTGCATCACTTACTATCCAATAATATGGACGCACGTTCAAATAGCCGTGCACGGGCTTCAATAGTATTCAATCGAGTATACTTCTCTCGGATTCTCATTATCGTATAACTGTTTGCCCTCTCAGCGTCACCACAAGTCCTCGCAGTAGTCCTATCAGTTGGTGCAATTGAGTTATCGTATAACTGTTTGCCCTCTCAGCGTCACCACAAGTCCTCGCAGTAGTCCTATCAGTTGGTGCAATTGAGTTATCGTATATGTTAATGCATATCATAACAGATCAGCACTCTCTAGACTCTCATTGACCACACCTTAGAAGCCCTTTGAGAATATTCATTCATCTTGCTTGTGTGGTAGACCTCGAATATCATGGAATTGAATGAAAATGAATGCATGTATATGTCTAAACAGTACGATGGCACCTCGCATACCAACTCTCCCGTTGAACTCTGCAGGGAGAAAAGAGCAGGACAGATGAATGCCAACGGAGATCTGAACGAAGACGAGATGCTGAGTGTTGCGCTGGCCATTTCATTAAGTCATAGGTAGGAAGGCGTTTGTTTTGGTGTGTGCTAAAATGTATGTGTACCGTATGAAGTTCAAGTGAGTATCTGCTATATACACACAAACACACACACATACATGCATATATATGAGTATCTGCATGGTTTATGCTGTAGAAATATACGAGTTGTTCGTCACCTATTATTGTCAGCGCGTAATAAAGAGTATGCGTATAGTATGGAGAATGTGAATGCAAGTTTGTATCATCGAACCATACGTATTCATTTGAGATGTTAGTGTGAGTGTGCCTCTTAGACAGATATGTCTTTTATCGAGATTGTGCGTATGAGGGTGTGTTGTACCACCGTACGCAGTGTTGGATATGTCTATGTAGTCTTGTGGCGTGTAATGATACGGTTGTATGGAAGTCATTCCAGGAGATGTGAGCTATCTTAATGTACGTTGATGTCATTCGACAAAGCATCAGCTGATCCACCTATCCAAATGGTAGTACAATTCGTGCTGATTCAGGATGTTTTGCACGTGGAAACTTTGTATATTGGCAGATTATGAAAACCGAATACACTGACAGCTAACGACAATTGATGTGACAAATGGTGACGACCAATCTCTTATCTTTTACACTTTGTAGCTAATGGCCTTTAGTCCTTAAAATGCATGACTGCGGTACTTGATCGTCATTGGCTTTAGTACGCATTTATCAATGGAGTTTACGTTCAGTTGCTTATGGCAACTACACAATAAGCAATGAGTGGTCTTTATATGGCTCAACATGCAATCGCTCTATTACTAATATTAATGGCTTTTACACCCCACTATTAATGGCTGTTACACTAAACAAACTAAGATAGCATTGTACCACAATTAATGCCTTCCACTCTCATTTGACTCCTTTAGTACCGGCTCAGTGAATGGCAGAGCGGCAGCTGGAGATTTCCTGGACAGTGGCGATGAGTTGGACTATGTATTGCAGTACAGTCAGGTGGAAATGTAGGATTGCTAGATGGAAACTTAGTGTATTTAGTTGCGAACTTAACGTTTTTAGGTGGAAATTCAGTGGCTTTATTAGGATGTTTAGTGCGATCCATCATAACTTTGTGTGCACAACGAGTGGCACTTAAGTTCGACTGGGTTGGAAATATAATACCGGTCGAACTTACGTAAAGGTCGCTGCCCTCAGGAAACTACAGGGTACGTCTAATGTTTGATTAAAATGGGACCGGGGGGATTATTTGATCAGGTTATACAACGGGACGTATATCTGATCCTCAGTGTTCCATTTTAGTACAATTTGATGCAATCGTGCCAGTATGGACACCAGCGTATGGATGTACACCGCAACGATGTTAGGCCGCAGTTTAGTATTGTTTGGCGGTCTTGCCGAGCACCGATGAGTTAATTGAGAGGAGAGAAGGGGGTCTATTGGGCACTGGTGATGACTTTCGAACTGCAGTATAGCCCGACAGCAATATAATAGGGTTGAACAGTGCAGCATATCTATTATTTTTACAACAGATGCGTAAAAACCGTTGAATATGTCAGAGTACATAGTTGATATGAGGATTTCAGATGCATGTGGATTCTAGATAATTGAATGGTGTAATAGCATGCTCGTGTAGATAGATGTATCTATGATCCACATTTTACCTCTTCTCGGACACGTGTACACGTGTATGTATAACACAGATTATGCAGGAGAGGTGAAGAGAGTATACCTGCTTGATATACGACAAAGGCGCTCGGGGGCGTGTCCCAAATATGATGTGGAAGATAGGAATCTCCATGTGATAACACCTATAGATAGATGTTCTGCTTGACATCGAGTTAGAAACTATTTTATAGCTAATGTTAAAAACATAAGCCGTAAGCTATAAAGTTCGAGCATCATGATCTAGGATGACTATGTAGGCGCTGTACACAAATCCGAACCTGCCAAGGGCCAAACTGTACATAACACATGTCAGTCTCAATACCGACAACAGTCTGGCATTGCACAGTGTCATTTTCACGCACTCTCTCATCAATTATTTCGCCGAAGTCCGCGGGCTCGTACCAAAGGCAGCCAGCCTATCCATCCAGGTCGTCGCCCCTCTGAACTCTGTTGAAGAAACGCCGTCCGAAAATCGATGTTTCGTCGCTCATTCTACCGGTAGGGAAATCATAGCACAGTTTCCCGCACAAGGATCAATACAAGCCGGTCTCGCTTTCGGGGCTACCAACTCGCAATTTGGCTTCGTGGCACCCACCGTCTCTATTGGCACTGATCTTGAAGACCATATAGTGGTCAGACTCGACTTTGAATTATAATGACTCTTTGAGTACCGAAGCACCTAGTGAGGTTCATTCCTTTGTGCTGGAGATAGAACTACTTATTACGGGTGGAAATGTAGTTATGGGTATAAACTATTTCCCAACGCCAAGAGATGTGAAGGCCCGTGATATAACGAAGTGGCTTGCGACTCTCCAGAAAATCATGGAACGTTACTGCTTCAAAGTGGAGATCATGATTGGACAACCTCACTGGCCAAGTATGGTAATGCTGTTGTTGTCGAACACCTCAAAAAGTAATGTGGTACTAACAAGTTCACCCATGATCAGGCGTTTGAACTTATATGCTTGAGGATGGAAGAGATCAGTAAAATGATCGAGTTCCCAGCTTCATTGGATTCCAACTTCAATACACGTGGTCACTACCGACATCCCAAATACAACTCCAAGAAGGTAGATCACATTACTATTTTTGGCTGGTAGTACAGGAGGAAATGCAGAAGTGCGAAATCGGGGCGAGTGGCACCGTGACAACGGCAACAACAGATACTGCGCGGAGATCATGAACCAACCCCACGGATATGGAAGCTAAGCTCCTGGAAGCTGATCGTCTGGAACTAATCGACCATATCGAAGAGAGTGGGCCTCGCCGCAATTATACGTTGACTAGGTCTGAAAAGCTCCGACACGGGAAAGGGGCTTACCCACCCGTTGACCTTGGACCATTGTTTGTTCTGAACATGCCATTGTACATGCCTCTTGAGGGAATGAAAATCCGAGCAAGTCGACAAATTGCACGGAGTAGTATTCTTGGTTAGTCTGAAGTCGAAAATTGCCTGTGCATTAGTTTCATCGATGATGGCTGGCGTCTCGTTTGCCACTCGAAATCAAGCTTATCCAATTATTATATGTAGATGGAATTCCTGTCAAACTCCCGCTGCCGAACATACACTTTGTCCTTAGCGATCTAATGCGTCCTCTTTCAAACAAGGCATAGCGTCTCATACTCGAAGTGCGGAGGGTTATAATTTGGTCTATCTGATTCAAAACAGAAAATGTGTCTTATTCGTGGTTTTCATGCTTTGGTATTTGGCACTATTACGAGCGGCGGGGGAGACAATTTGCATTCTATTCACATGCGCTGGCAAAAAAATACAATGTCCCAACACAATGGAGAGAAAAAAAGAATCAAGCTATACTAACTACACCCTTTCATTCATCCATTTCACGAGAGAAGTCATTTACCACACAGCCATCCATATTGGAATTCTAACAAGATACCTCTATTCAATGTAAAATCTCTATCGGAAGTATATCACACATCCTATATATTCACTGTATGTTCCAATACACAATTCCCTTTTGGTAAATGTTTAATAATTGATGTATATTATGCGATGGATGTGACGCTTCGTATACAGGATATATTATACCTATTCTATGTTCGATGTGTGTAAAGCGTGTTGCACTGCCTGTGTGCTAGACAGCATAGACTCCTATACTTCATCTCGATGGTTCACTCCGAGCTTTCCAACCGGCTTCGAGCCAAGAGCGGCAACAAAAACCTGGACCAGCTAGCAATAGCGTTTGATAACTGCGGTGTGAGGTTTAGGAGTGCTATCTATCCGCCCATGTCAGCCACGTTGCGTGTTGCACTTGCGAGAAGAACAGATGTCTGACAGATATTCTTTTCTTTTACACTCCCTAGTTGCTAGCGGCCGACACCCCCAATGCCAGTGGACAGTATACCGTTATATCCGAAATTTCATTAATTTCTGTGATTTCGAGGTTGAAGGTGTACAATGACACCAGGAGCAGCCAAATTGCGTCGCATCGACCCGAAGTACTGTTCCTCAACTGTAAGTGCTGTGTACGATACTGATCACCCCGCGTCTGTATGGTTCACACTGTGAATCATACGTATGTTTATTGCGTGTTCTGAATGAGGTGCTAGCCTTGAGTTCTGGCGACAATGTTAATTTCCTTTTGTGTCTTTATACACTGACTCAGTATACTGTATTTCTAGGCGATGTTAGCCTTGAGTTGCGGCGACTATATGTTACTTTCTCTTGCGACTCAATACACTGGCCGTGTACTGTATCTCTCAAGGTTTCACGGTACACTATCATTCTTGAATAGCCCCAACCAAGTCCCCAGCGTCTGCAAATGGCCAGGAAGTTCGCTAAATGGGTAGGTAAGCATAATGTTACAGATATGAGAATATCAATTACATTTGTCACAAAATTGGGGTACGTTGAGGATGGTATTGGGCTGTGCAGATGTCGATATTTGGTGCATGCCTTCTACTATAAAACACGATCAGACACTGTGAATTGATCGATACCGCCTCATTAGAGAAGTTATAAGCCGGAAAAACGAGGGAAAAATAAAGGCCCTTGGAGTGTAGTACGACTTGCGCGCCCCACATTCTCGAGGCAAGCCAGGATTAAATTAACACCATCGACAGAGGGTTGTAAATCCACCACGTAGTGAGAGCTTCACAATACATAGTTAATCGGCAACAGTGAACCGCAGAGCACCATGTAACTAATAATCAGTTCCATTGGTTTTGAAGGCAAGGTACTAGTACATTGCCAGAGCCAGTGGCACAGACCTATACACCGGGTTCAGACAAACTTGTCGATGCGTATTACATAATACAGGCGCACACCTTCTTGAAGCAGAACCCACAATACACACCTTGCGGAAGTGGCACTCTCTATTTCGTGCGATATCAGTCGAGCTCTGCTAATCATCGCCTCCTTGCGCATGGCCAGCGTGTATACGGCCTGTGCGCGAGCAATGATGGGCACCATGGTACGCATGCTGTGCGGGAAAACACCATACAAGACGACATTTTAGGTCTACAGCGTTTCTTGAATTTTTTGGGTACTTATTTTGGTACGATTCGACATGTACTTGTAGAAATCAATGCAACACCCTAATATA
>NW_014040000.1:48286-49142 GCF_001186125.1 Sphaeroforma arctica JP610
TGCAATATGTTGCTATGCAGTAAGTAGTATATAGATATGAGGGCATGACTGGGACTGAATAAGTTCTAGTGGCGATATCTGCCCACTAATGGGGTGCACATTTACAATGTTTTGCGTTGCTATATGCTATCAGGCTATACAGAAATGTGACCATGACCGATACTGAATAGGATGTAGTTTCGATAATAGCCAGAACAAATGACATAGTTATATGTCGTACTGAGTTACTCCTTATTTGATACATCTTTTTCTCAAATGTCAAGTTGACATGCATACGAATAGCAGAAATGCAAATGTACACGAAAATATTTAAATTAACATCATTTGAGTGATATGCGCCTGCTTTGCTTTCGACGTGATTAGCATACAAACGCACAATAGGTAAAAGTATACACTGGACAGGTATATCACACATATACACACCCCTTTTTAGTACATATATACAGCACGCGTATAACACACACCCCTTTTGGACGATAAGCTCGTTTTTTTGCTATCTGACGATGACACTGCGCATGGTTAGTCGATATGCATATGCACAAGTACACGTACAATACACACTGCCTTAGCAGGTACACACAATTCGGGTATATTGAAACCCCACCCCCCCCCCCCGCCACCATAGTCGGTATACAAACGTCGCAGTGCATACTTGAAACATACCTTTTTTGTATGACTAACGCAGCCTTTGCCTTGCGGCCGAGTGTCATCATACGCACACATAGATGGCCCACAAAGGAAAGCATATGCTCCTCATTCTGGGTGAGACCTTGCAAACACACCGGTGCAACACCGCCCAGATGGCTTATCTGCAGAAGGAAGATAGGATGAAGAAGTTAAATAAGCAACGATATAT
>NW_014040000.1:52395-55530 GCF_001186125.1 Sphaeroforma arctica JP610
TATATATATATATATATTATATATATATATATATATAGTTATATATATATATATATATATATATATATATATATATATATATATATATATATATATATATATATACATCACGTACATTTGGACATCAATTTCGGTGCGAGTGCTAATAATCGTGTGTATTGTTCTGAGCCTACTGTTGTATGGCACTATACAATAGCTGATGAAGATGTTGCAATAAGATTTTATGGTGCAGTTGTGAGGTGCATGCGCACCTGTGGTGTGTCGGCGTTGGATATAAAACGTCCTATACACATAACATCAAAAGGCCGAAATTTAGTGGTTTCACTTAATAGACTATCTACAGATTTGATATAGGACAGAAAAGATTAAAAAAACAAAGTGTCTGGAAAAATTAATGTACTTGGAAAACCACCATATACATGATACAAATACAGTTTGTATATATTAAAATCTATGTATATGTATGTATGCACGTACTGACTTACCCCATAACTATATCCATAGCAGAGATGACACTGCAATTCGGCAGATTTAACAAACCAGGAATGTGTTTGCATAGCTCCTGAAGGGCTATAGTCACGTTCTCGCATTTCTGAGGAATAAGAGAAAAAGAAGAGCCTGATCAGTATCTCTGTGTATGTGCGTGTACGTAAAAGTTTGTGATTGTGTGTATACCTATTTAACCACAAAATGCACAAACAGTGCACATATGGATTGATATACGCTGGCAGGACACTACACCTTGGCCCTGCATCAAATAACATTAAGATACTGTGCGCGACTGGCGCTGCGGGAAAAGTGGTTTAACCAGAATCACCAACTGCGCATATTCTAATCAATTCTGCAAGTACTCCAATATATACAAATAAACAGATGAATCGTTAACTACCAAATTCGCACCAGAAACCCTGAGATATTTCTCTCAGGTACCACTCACTCAGAGGTGGCAACTACCGTGTTGCAATCAGACAATCAATAAGAAAACATACGGAAACTACTTTCGGCTTTCAACCAACGAATATGACGCGTGTATCGCCTTAACGCATCTGAACCTCTTGAATAAGTAACGTATCTGTCACCCTGGTACCGATATTTATAAACCAGGGTGAGTCCGCTCAGAAGAGACGACAATTGTAGTGTGGAAAACAAACAGTGTGAGCTACATTGTGAGGTCTTGTCACCAGGACCAAATATGTATCCCTCGCCCCAAGTGTAACTGTTGTTAGCACAATCGTGCACGCATACATGCTTGTCAACCCGTATAGACACACCATATAGACGTGGAATAGCACGCCCATCGGGACCAACCCCTCAACGACACCCCCAGTCTTAGTGCAAGCGGCTCACACAACCGCACATCTAAAGGAGTGCTAAAATAAGTCTAACAAATCTAGACTATTGGCGAGCGTGTACTTCTTCGGTGCCCATAAGGTAACAACACTGATATAAGATATCACTGGGCTAGACTACGTCTAACATACATTTGGACTAATAGCGAGTGTGTACCTCTCTTTCCGTGCACATAGAGCATTGACACTGTAATAAGATATCACTGGACTAGACTAGGTACAAGTGCCCATAAGATAGAACTGGCGCTAAACTACGCTATACACAACGAAATTCGCCCTCTCGATATATAACGAGCAAAATCACGGCTTTATACAAGGACTTTATAGACCATTCAACGAGTGTATACTTCGTCATCGGTGCTGCTATAAGACTATACAAGAAATTTTTGGCCTCCATTTGCGCTATACACAACAAACTGTCCCTTTTCATTACGACAGAGTAGCGCAAGCAAAATAGTACTCGAGGACTCCATAGACCAATGGACGAGTGTAAATCACTTCATCAGTACCTGCAGGGCACTGACACTGCTGAAGGGTACCATCGGCCCCAAACAGCGTGCACACGACAAACTCACCCACATATATATATCACTGTGAGTACCACAAAATATAAAATAGACGAAGACACTATACATAGACTGGCAGGCGAGTGCATACCTCTTCATCGGTATCTGCAGGATACTGGCACTGCTGAAGGATATCATTTGACCCAAACAGCGCTTCACACAGACGCGCAATCCTGACCCCATCCCGCAGTTGTGTATGGGTGTTATCTACGAGAAACCTATACTCGTCTAGTGGTGTCTGGGTGTATGTAGGTTCCACTCCTATAAGCAAAACAGAAGATTTGAACGAGATTAAGTTGCTTGAGTGGTAAACGATATGGGCATATTCATGGGATAAGCTGGCTGTATGTGGGTTCCCCTGCTATAGTGATGAAAAAGAGAAACGTTGAACAAGGTCGAGTTGTGTGTGCGATGAACAATCGAGCGTGTGGTGTCGAACTGTATGAATATGCCACAGTCGTGGGGGAGAGCATCAGTTGTTTTTCGATGGGGCACTATTTGTCAAGGTTAATTCGTGCCACACCCACATCAATATTCGATCATGAGGTGGTATGTATGTTTCCAAATGCGGCGGTCGAGAACGCTGCGGCTATTGTTAGAGACTCCCACATACAGCACCTGTCCCTTCGCAGAACCTTATGGTACGTATGAATTTTAGGGCTCACGCAATGCAGCCTGTTAAATTAGCCCAATAATTCGTGGCATTGACAGTCACGTACCGAGTATCCGGATCTGGCGGATAATGTCGCCTTGCCCATAGAGAAGTGTGTTCGCCAGCAGCCGCAGAATACCCGTAGTCGACTTGATTTGCCCCTTCTGTTGAGATGAATAATGGAGCGAAAGTCGCTGTTGAGTTAATAACAAGCTCGATTACCTAGTGCCTCATCGTCATACATACACTTGAACTATCATCATGATATATATTTAACTATACATTAGTGTATATGTGTATGTGTGTATATATATATGTGTTGAATATGAAAAAGATTATGTATATGTATATGTATATGTATATGTATATGTATATGTATATGTATATGTATATGTATATGTATATGTATATGTATATGTATATGTATATGTATATGTATATATATATGTATATGTATATGTATATGTATATGTATATGTATATGTATATGTATATATAAATGTATATGTATATATATATGTATATGTATATGTATATGTATATGTATATGTATATGTATATGTATATG
>NW_014040000.1:56284-60206 GCF_001186125.1 Sphaeroforma arctica JP610
TATATATATATGTATATAGTATATGTATATGTATATGTATATATATATATATATGTATATGTATTATATATATATATATATATATATATATATATATATTAATATATATATATATATATATAGTATACTTTGAATAGAACATACATGCCTTTCTGAAAACAGTGGCGGTCTGGCCGCGTACACGCCTACCACTGGCGCCTGCCCTGTCCAGCAGAAAGATTACGCGTAGGAGCTTCCCAAGGGCTCTGCATGGCGTCTGGTGCGGTCTGCAAAAAACGCATTGAACGTACAATTTCAAATATCGGCTCAGGATTGCAGGGAATTGCTGTTTAGGAGGGAGACAATGAAGAGAGAAACAAATTCGATTAGCCAATTGGAGTGAAAATACTCGAAAACGTAAAATCTCAGGAACGGCTGAGGATTTAAGATATAGCTTTATAGTGCTATAGAGGAGAAAAATACAATACATGACGTATTGTCACTTATATCTAGAGAAACAATCTTCCACCCAGAGGAAAGCAGCTATTCAGTACCATATGCCAACACTTGCCCCCACAAGCGCATGCATAAGAATTCTAACCCTCCCAATATTCCGTACCTTATACACACACTTCCCCGCCAGCACCGGCCGCCCAACCACCACCTGCAGCGCTCTGCACAGCCACTCACTCGTATACACGCTACACAGCATATCCACGATCTCCCCCGTCAGGTGTGTGTGTGTCGTGGTGTACATCGCGTCTACAGGCGCGTGCACATCAAAGCACGAGGCCGTGTCGGGCCTGAGCATCATCGTAGCATTCGCCAAGAGTGTGCCGATACAGCTGCGTGCTTGCTTGTACCAGTTGTCCGTTCTGGCGACTGCCTGCAGTGCGCGTACTTGCTTGGATTCCGCGTGGATCTGATCGAGTGCGCGGTACGGTGCTGCTTGGCCCGACGATCGATACGGCGGCGAGATAAGGCCTTCAGTGGGAAGAGTTGCGAGAGACTATTCGAGACTGTTGTGGTTTATACACGTGCTTGTGGGTATTTTCTGCTGTGAGAGTGGTTGCGAGTGTGCGCTTGTGTGACGGTTGTAGTGACCACGTGTAAACGCAGGTACTGTTGTAGTGTATACCCACACACATAGATGCGCCGTGCCATGGGAATAGTTACGAAAGTGTGTGTGTTATTACTGTAGTGGTTGCATACACACGCCAGCATACTGTTGTTAGTACTACAGATACACACAGGTGTACCCTGCGATTGGGTGGTTTGCAGATGTTTATGTCTGCCATTCTTGCCGTACTTACGATATATATACAAAGTGCGACCTACAGCGATGATGCGTGCGAGGGATTGTTCGTGATTATCGTATTTGATATATAAACACCCACGCAAGTATCTCGAAGTGGAGATGGTGACGAAAGAGGTTCTGTGCGTTTTGAGACGTGCGTATGTGCCTCTGCATATTTAAGGTTCGCGTATGGTTTCATTGGTATATACACGGCTATTTGTCGACAAAATAGCAGAACTCTTTAATCTATTGTTCTTCCAAATAGGCATAACGAGTTTCTACGTACACACTCATATGAACTCGCAAGAACTGTCGCAGCACGTGTGTACGAATCCCCTGACGAACGTGAAGTACCTGTATCTCCATCAAACATTCCTATTTGAGATATGCGCCTGTGTACCGATTCTACAGCGATACGGTAGCAGCGGGTGGGTGGGAATACATAACGGGCATGAAAAGCCCAAGTTTTTAATACAAGATGAGCACAAGCATACAGAACGCACAAAAATACGCGTAGTAGCACGTGTGATGATAGGTGCGGAACACTCGTATTTTCATCGATTACTCATTTGATATTGGACAAATTCACGGAATCCAACCCCAACCCAGATGCAGAACATACGTGGTTTATCTATGTGATGACATACCGTACGAGGTTTACTGTCACATACGACCACAAAGGTTGAGCAAGAAAATATAGATACATACATACATCCAACGAGTTTTACAACTGTAGCGAGTTGAAATACACTCTAAATTATACACAACCTAAGTATCCACTTCCGGTGACGCGTGTGTGGTGTATCTCAAAACCTTAATTATAGCCAAGGTATTCAATGTGAAATAAGTCTATATACGCACAAAAACACTCGAAACCTCGAGCTTACCGTTAGAAGCACGTGTGTGCGAACCCTCTGAGGGGCGTTTGGGCGAAGAATTTGGTGTTACTGGCATGCCGGTTGTCGGCGCCAGATAGAAATTCAGCCAATTCGTGAATTGTGCGCTCTCAAATGCACCCCATAGCTCTGTGTGCACATGTGAGGACCACAACAATAGAAATACGATTGACTTTGGGTTCGTGCTGGGGTTCGTTTTGAAAGTACAGAATGGTTGATTGGGGTGCGAAAAGTGCTGTTTGTGGGTGTATCACAGGCTTGCTGTAGGCGTGGATGTATTTTGAACTTTCAGCTGAAACACGCCATAGGCTGTCAAATGTGTTTACAGCTGCGTATTTCATCAGGATAAAAAACAAGCATACAGTTGAGACAATTTAGTGCAGAACATATGTGGGTAACATAGCCGACACACCTTCGTCTTGCTCTGTGGAGTGCAGATACTCGGGAGTGTCCAAGTACCGTCTTCTCTTCTCTGAGTCGCAGATAAAGAGCAAGTGAGGGTTTTGCGATCAATATGAGTTTTCGAGGCGCAATATGAACATCGTTGGACATGGTGATATGCATGGATATACACGACTACCAGTTGTATCACCCCAAACCACTAATTTCTGGGTAGAACACGCTGAAACTCAAACAGCCGCGAACCTCTCATCTTACGAATAAGCAGTGGTACAGGGATCCTGGACTAAAGTTCACAAAGTTCACAAGTACATGACATATATGGATGTAGATATAGATATGTGCGATTTCGTATATATATATATATATATATATATGCTTGTCGCCGTACCCTTTGCTCGCCTAGTCTCATCGACGCCCACCATATCCGCCTGGCTCAGTATTCTCTTAACCCCTCCCATCCCAGACCCGTCTCGCCTACGTCCCGCTCGACTGAAACGATCCACCTCTCCACTACACTCAGCGCTAAGCACGGTATATAAGCGATACGTGCCATTGCACTTCCATTCAATGCTCTCTCGAAGGGTTCCCAGTTGGGCCGGTTGCCAGGACAGTGTGATGGTCGTGGATCCACCCTCACTCACTTCCAGGTGAAAGTGTTCCAAGGCCGATCTCTGTAGGCGATGATAAAGCTCGGGCTATTAGCCGGTGCAGTATTTTTTTTGTTGGGATGTAGCGACAGAGTTCGATACGAATAGAGTGAAGTGATACATGTCCGGAACGCAGCTGATGGTGGATAATAAAACAGACAAAGATTTTTCTGAGTAGTTGCCACCAAGTACAAGCACGCTCATATATACTGTACCTCAACACCGTCAATACCAAGGCCCCGGTTATGCGAGATGTTCTCTATTGTCAGTGTGGCTGGAACAGAAGATGAATTGTGCACCGCCAGGTCACGAGAATAGCGCCCGCCCACATTCACTAGTCCAAAGTCAATCCAAGGAGTTGGTCCAAACTCCTGCAAACATTGTAAAACAGATGGTATGACTATGAAAAGTACTCGTGCTGTCGACGCGAATCCAACGACGAAAGAAATAGCGTTTCAGAAGCGAAGACTACGAGATCTCTAACCAGGACCCCAGGTAAAATCAGATATTCCTCCGGTAGAATTGTACTTTACACTATATTTGCATGAGAACTGAGTACAATACACTCATATATACATTTACATATAATTTTATAACAACAAATAGGATATATACGCATACATATATTATATCCAATCGATATATATATATATATATATATAAAATAAATAGTGTGTGTCTATATTTATGTGCATATATAA
>NW_014039999.1:0-3908 GCF_001186125.1 Sphaeroforma arctica JP610
AAGAATTCAATATATCTAACGGAAGAAAGCTTGTTCTGATACAGATCCACGTGCGCTACCTACCCCGGCACATCAAAGCAAGTGTCTGAGCCCATGATATCGATGCCAGCTGCGCCTTCTGTGGCGTTGAGTTTCAATTCGTAGTCGCCAGTGGGGACAAACCGTTCTTCTAAGTGGCAGTGGACCAACTAAATGGTGAGAGTGTTTGATCTATGATTATTTGTTGACTCGTATATACTAGCACTGGTTTGTGCGATTGTTAGCAAATTTGAACCATTGTCCGTGACACAACGGGGCAGACGATGGTATAGCAGAATCGTGAAGCAATTCATCTATCGTATGAAGCATGTCTCCGTGTAATATTGTGCGAGAAGTATATATCGAGCTTCGCTTACCCATGCAGCAGTCACCAATACCGGGGGATCCTCCATCGCAATCAGTTGCCTGAGGTCGGGTTTCTCGATACCCCCAATGATCACATGCGTAACGGTGTTGGACAGCCGTGATAGACGTGTCCCTGTATTTTAAGAGAGTCAAAGTAAAGGCTAAGCTACACTAACCTAACTCCGTGGTCAGGTGCTCTCCGTCTCAAGTCTCATACAATTGTTAAAGAATACAGAATGATAGCACCCGTCACTTACCACCATTAGCAATGAGTATCTGTCGCAGGTTGAGCATGCGTGGCGTGTCTTTGATCCCACTGAAGTATATGTAAGTGCTTCCTAAACATCGGCTTTCTTTCTCCGCTACGCACGCTCCCTCTGCATCCGTGACCAGCTCCAACTTCTGAGTGCTGATCTTTCGGCTGCGAGCACAGGCCACTATGTGTGTAGCGTAAGGTATGCGAAAGATTACTATTGCTCTTGAATTGAATTGAGGGTTGCCAGGTCAGCTGAAATCCAGTAAACGCTTCAAGTGACCACTATATTCCACACAACCGCAAATATCAAGCGGAGGAATCCGTATATTGTATCGGGTTGTAACCGTTCCGTCGCTCCATGTATTGCTATACCGAGCTCAGCAATCGTACAGGTATGAGGGAATAGTACTTTCCCGGGCGAAACAAAGACAGGTAGAGCACACGTTGAGTGCACGACCAAATGACATACTCTGTGGTTGTAGTCTACGTTCCTTCCTGGTGCCGCTTTCTGCGCCAGCAGTAAGCTTGTTTTTCCGTTTGGTCGGTGATATTTGATGCTTCTTTTCTTCGAAAGTGTTTGGTATCTTATTTAATGGTTCACTCAGTTCTGCATTCAAATAAAAAACACAATACATTAATGACTGAACAGTTCCGAACGCACTGTCGATCGAGCTCATATTATAAAGCAAACGATGAAATTGGTATCAAACCAATACTCACCAGGTTTGCCGACTTGATACTGTGAAGTCCCGACGCAACTCCTGTGCTTCTCACAACTGCCAAAAGTTAACAAGTTTCCGCAATGCAACAGGGTTAGATTTACGAGTACAAAATACCATCACCCCCCCCCCTCCCAACCCAAACCCAAAACCCTAAAACACAAACCCTAAAACCCTAAAACCGAGGTTAACCACCGTCTACAAAGTACTTCGTTCGTCTCACCTCTCCAGCCAGTTCGGATATACTATTGGGATGCGATGCTTGCGGGCGAAATCTTGTTTCTTATTGGACTTGGCGGCGGGTGCGATCAACACAGAGCACGCGGCGTTCAGATCTCCAAAGTACTGTCCTCCCAGACGGTCGACTCGCATCTTTACCTGTGCGAGCATATACACAATGCACAACCTATGAGCCCAGGCAGCTGGCATGGCAACGCTCGTGCATACCCGGTGCAGCCAGGGCGAGAGTTCAGACGATAAGGGGTAAGTCGATTAATCTACGTAGAATACGATACACACACATACGCACACACATACCTCTGCTCTGGCCGAGTTTGACAACCCCGACACGGTGACGCGTACCCCGTGCAGGACGGGAGTCTCAAGCTGTGATCGGTGAGTCTCAGCCCATTCCGAAATCATTATCTGCGGGAAACAGACTTGTCAATTGGTTACAGCTGTATATACCTTCAAATGCAGATGTGGCGAGTACGATTCACGTCGAAGCCAGGCTTTCGATGTACTTGAGGGAGACGCCACATACCTTGGTTATGATCTCATCCTTTTTCGTGCTGCTATCCCATATGCAGTCAACGAAGGTTGTCTTGACCACCGGAATGGCCCATTTGATTGCCATTTTAATCTTGTCAGTTGTAGAATTTCCTCCTGGTTTGAACATTTGTGTCACAGCGTTAGCATGTTTTGCACATGTTTCGTGCGTTAAACTTTTAGTCTTCTCCCGAAATATTAAATATCGTTCTCGTTACAAGAGATGCCACATAAATTGAATATGATACCCATACCTGCTACAAGATAGTTGCACTGTTTATTCAAAGCTGCTTGCGCTGTTCCCCCAAGCCATTGAATCTTGTTATGTAGCACCTTCCTATCCTGAAGCGCAATTCCTGCAATATATACGCACTCGTGACGTTAGATCGTAGAATGCCTTTGCTGTATACGGCCGAAGTATGATAATCGGCCTCTCTTATTGCAGTTTACAAATAGAAGGCTTCATATCTGAAGCGCATCCACATGTCAGTGGCTTCGAGGATATCGATGGGTGAGCTTTTCAACGACATACCAGTACAGCATACGGTTATGCCTCGCAGACAAAGGTTGAAGGTAGGCGTGTGAGGCAACTCAGGAACTTCGTCTAAGAGACAATCCATAGCGCATTCGGGCCCAACCACTCGTTCTGTGTGCATCCGTGAAGCAGATGTGCATTTACTTTTGGGATTGAGGCAGTGAATGAAGTGGATTGTAGATGAATCGCACAGTGTGTTGTCATCTGACCTGTAAAGAGAAATCAACCACTACATTTGCTGAGAGTTTAGCACACGCGCCGAACTAATCCGCACTAGGACATCTATTCATAGTGCACACCTTCTCGGGCGCGTGTCCGCATGATAGTTTCAAACAGAGACGATTCGAAATCCTCCACTATGTGTACAATTCGGGCAGGTTCCAAATTTGTCCTGTCTGGAGCCTCTGACAGCTCTACCATGCACACCACTGCCCTCGCATTGTTCATCTCAGTGTGCCACGCGCTGTGCGCGCGGTCTGTGAGTAGCAAGAAGGGTGTAAAAGCAAATTTATACGTCTTTAAAATGTATGTCCATATACAGGTAGATATTTGTCCACAGATGCAAGTGTGACTAGTTATCTGATTGGACATGCGTGTTGGTTAATAACGCATATGTACTCTTGCACAAGATATCAAATCGAATGCCCTTATATCATGCTTCCCTCGGCACCATAAAAGGCCTGAGATGATAGTGATAGATAAGATTTTATGTCTCTTTTGAATTGACAAAGAGAATCGGGGCAGTCAGATTCGTAATTTAGGGCTCCATGTTTATATTGAAAAGAAATTTGTCAGCTCCGATAAGAGTCGGGATACTTTACTAAATAACTTGACATAACTACTTGCTACCAGTGGCACGGCACCGAATCTAATCTAAGAGACAGTGTAGTGTGGTGGGCACAGAACAAGAGCGGCATTAAGGCTCGTGATTCTCTTGCCAACAAGTGACAGATTTTAATATATATTAGAATTGTCTCCCTCCGTAGATACAGCAGAGCACTACCTAAATTCGTTGGCGTATAATTTCATAATAAGAACTAAAAAAATGATGAATATGGTACTTGGACAATATATAGCAATATATAACCATCCATAACAATATATATCAATATAAAACAATATATAACGATATATAACAATGTATTACAATATATATATATATATATATATATATATATAAGTGTGTGTGTGTAGTGTGTGTGTGTGTGTGTGTGTGTGTTGTGTGTGTGTGTGTTGTGTGTGTGTG
>NW_014039999.1:3928-25314 GCF_001186125.1 Sphaeroforma arctica JP610
TAGTTAGTAGTAGTTAGTGTTAGTTAGTTGTAGTAGTGTAGTAGTATAATAGTATATAGTAGTATAGTATATATATATAATATATATATATATATAGTGTGTGGTGTGTGTGTGTGTGTGTGTGTGTGTGTGTGTGTGTGTGTGTGTGTGTGTGTACGAATATATATATATTCAGTGTTTGTATACAATCATAGGCATACTGACGATGATGCATGTATGCCTGTGTATGATACTAAGTTATTACTAGTCAAACTTAATTTATTACTTGTCAAACTAGTGGCGATATACACCTTATTTCAAATACATTTGCTTCTGTGCACTTGTAGTCAGGTGACTTTGTAATTAAGTTCTAGCTCAATTAATTATTACTGAGACAAGCTTGAAACTAATTTACGGAGATAGTTAGCTTATTACATGAAGTGCAAGATGCATGGGTCTCCAGTGCCGGTGAACATTTATGTCCTTTTTAAGCGAATATCCAACAAGAGCTAAAATAATAAAAATCAAAGAACGATACATACAGTGGCGTTCCGCATCATCAGAATATACGAAGAATGTCAACCCTCGATATGCCATAGCGCTTGTACGAACTGAATCTTGAACTCGGCGTAATTTATTGGCGCTATTTGTGAGCGATCTATGTGTTTATATGTGTATGTCTGCTTATGTGCTAGACTTGTGACGAAGCACGCTCGCGTATAACGTGCTGTATAGTGAGGTAGAAATCCTGTTAGCCTATAGAACTCAAGATATGATGATAACTCCCTAAATATATCGATATTCTTCATTTGTATGTATGTACATAGAATACGTTACCTCAATACGTCCTGCGGTGAAACTTGTATACTTTGAATACGTACACGTTTATGGCCCTATAGTTGTCACTGTGGGTGCATAATCAGTGCCCTGAGGTGCGATGTTTTCAGTAGTTTTCTCTTTAGATTGTTCGTTCGATTGCCAAGTAGGTATTATTTTCTAGTCTTTTGTCCGAATAAACGTTTTAAAGGTTTTAAATCGAGGGCAATAAACGTTTACGATCAACTTTAAAGCGTACCTCTTCAGCGTGAGAAACATCAAAACCAAATTAATATTTTTTTTAAAACCCGACCATATATTTTTCTACAAAAATTTAAAAAAGTTGTGTGTGAACCGTGAACTATGAAGTAAATAAACACATATTCATGTTTCTGTGAACAGTGAAGAGTGAACTGAACGATAACGTGTCGTATTTTCCCGCCCATTTAAAAATCCTGCCTAGTATTTGTTTTCATTGGCTACGATTAGTTCAGTGTTCACCGTCCGTCAGACCGTCACTGTCCGACTGTCCAGTCCCGGATTTCAGCACAGCCCAGGCTCAAGGGTTCTAGTAGAGAACCCTTGTACCGAGCTGTACGTTTATCGGCGCATGGTCTAAAAGCTGAAAACGTTATCCGATATAACAAAATTATCGATTTACGTTTCAACTTTTATGTACTATGTAGGATAATATTATTTATTTCAAAACAGACAGTTACAAATATAGGCCATCTCACGTATGACTGGTAGCATTCATGACCATGTCATGATACCAGTATGACCTTAAAATTTGGCGCCAGAAACAGCCGCCAACGTGACGGATAGACAGCTGTCGGAGTATCGGTTGTTTACTGTATACTATAGTCATCGATTTTTAGATAATAAAGTGGGAACTCTTAAGACTCCGGCTGTTATGCCTAACATTTAAGCCCGGCTGTTATGCGCCCAACTAAGACTCCCTCCGCTAAGCGCCAAACTAAGACTCCCGCTGATATGCGCCCGCCCGGCTTTCGTCCTCTACAAATTATGCGCCCCACTCTCGCCCCCCCCCAAGCCCAACACTCTCGTACACTTCTAACTATAAATAGCTAGTATGTTTTTATTGATCCGTTAAAAAGGGCGGGAATGAAGTAGGTAATAAATGAATAAAAAATTTAACGTGCATTTAGACGAGCATTCACGAGTTTAATATAACGGTCACAAAATAAATACTATTCTTTTTCCAATATTGTACATCGCATACGTAACCGTTAACTGGGGTATGTTATGGACTAAGCTGTATTTGAGTCAGTAATCTGTCTAATGTTTTGTTATCGAATAATGATATATTTCTGAAATGGTTGTGGTTACATACAGCACTTTACGGGGCGGGAGAGAAGAGAGCATTAATGCGGCCGTAACTGGTAACATCAATGTATGCTTGTATCCGCACACAATTGCACACATGCGCATGCGGGCAAATAATTGAATGCATGCTTGTACGCCTGCTTTCCAACCTAACTAACTGATTCCTCATGATTAACCGTATGATAAATATTAATACTGTTAGCTACCGCTCTCGCCCCCATCTGCCTTGCCACGGCTCTCGCCCCCATTTGCCTTGCTACCGCTCTGGCCCTCGTCTGTCTTGCTACCGCTCTGGGCCCCATCTGTCTTGCTACCGCTCTGGGCCCCATTTGCCTTTCCACCGCTCTTGCCCCCACCTGCTTAGCTACCGCTCGCGCCCTCATCTGACTTTAATCGAAAATGGCGTAAACGCCTGCATAAGTCACAAGCTGAAAAAGATAGCATGTTTCCATTGTCTGAAGGCACGGAAGTTAAAACTTATCCGCCTACAGCATTTATCCCGAGCTTTAATGCTCATCCTTCATATGTGTTTAAGACACTGAAGCGTAAGAAACGTCCAGTCGACCACCACGGACCTACTGGACCTAAGTCCAAAACTCACAGGGTAACCGAGAACGCTTAACTTCTTCGCCTGAGAAACATTCACTTTAATGTTTTCGACCTGTTTTTTCTTTCTCGCTTTTTGACCCATAATCAGCTTGGGTGAGCAACTTGCTTCTCATGGGTTTCAAAGCTGGGTGGGGGCTGTGTATTAGCCGGGCCTCCACACTAGACTCTATTTTATAAACGTACTCTTAAGCAGTACGTAAATTATAAATGTACTCTTAATAGTACGAGGAACTTAAGTTTCCTAAATAGGTTTTTATGGTTTTATTAATTAATACCTTTTCCATTTTACATATCAGATATTTGGACGAGGCCATTAAAAGGCCTCAGTAAAATAACAAACATAAGAGTTGGTCTAGTTCTATTAAAAGAACTACATGTACTTTCTAACTTATTTATATCTGAATACTTCGGTAGCGAGATGGCTCAGCCGAATATAGGTTTCTAGGGACTATTAACGTTACCTAGTTGATCCTCCGATCAGCCAACCAGTTGTGCCAGTCTGATGAAGGCTAAGTCGGTAATTCTTGATAAGTGGCAAGTTATTGGCTAAGACAATAACTAAGGACATCAAGAGTATTTTTCTTTTGTTTTCTAAAGATAGGATTTTTATGAGTCTCTCGGAATCGTCCCAATGAAACATACCATAGTTTCTAATAGAGCGACAACGAAACACTAAATAAGATCCCTTCGCCGGAAACAGTACTGAGAGGATTATATATAGGCAATGTCTCATCCTCACAATCCCTCAGAGTATTGCTGTTTTTACGAGGCATACCTAACTTTACTAAATGTCTCATTTCGTTTATTTACTTCGATATTTTTTACCTACGCGTTTATTTACTCTAAGGCGTTAATATCGCCTTAATAGACCGAATCTTACACGTGGGTGTAGCAAAGTTACGACTGGGGGGGGTTTGGGAGGGGTCCGAGAGTAAGTAGGGCAGGTGTCTAGATGGATATGAAAGCATATAGAGCCAGAAGGGAGGTGGATGGATCAAGGCAGGGCGGATGGCGGTGAACATCGATCGGGTGAAACTCTCCTGAAGGTATAAACGACGTTGGAGGATAGGATACATAGCGGAAGTAGCATACAGTATGTTGGTATTGTGTGGATGGTTGTTGTCGGACGTGTGAGCTAGTGCTGCAACATGGGACAGTTGATCAGGATCGGGGATGGCGGTGAGTGTGTTAGATGTATGTTTAGAGTGGGCAGGTCGAGGAAGGTTCTTCGTCAAGGTGTCTGCGATGTTATCGGCAGTGTTAACATATTTGGTAGCGATGACACTTTGGTCTTGGAGGTCACGAATGTGGTGAACGTGTATATCGACGTGCTTGAGCTGATTAGGGGTGCCCGAGTTGGTGATGACGTGTACGGCGGATTGGTTATCGCAATAGAGGTCAGTGGGAGCGTCGGGGGTGAAGCCAAGCTCAGTTAAGAAGTTGCGAAGCCACTGTATGTGTTTAGCGTTTAGCAGTGCTAGTGCTGACAGTCTTTTGGCGCTTACTTTTCCAAATCACGGGTGTGCCACATGCGCGAATGATGTAACCGGTGGTGGAGCGACGGGTAGTGAGGCAGCTGGCGTAGTTGGAATCAGCATAAGCGTCAGTGGAGAGCTGCTGGGGCGTCTTACTGTACGCATATATAGCGGAGGACGCGACAAGCAGCGCGACAGTCATTTTTGCTAGGGTTGGAAAGGAAGCGTGAGAGATTGTTGACGGCGAAGGTGATGTCGATGTGCGTTAGGATAGAGAGGTAGGGGATGATGCCGACGAGTTCGCGGTATGGGCAGTCAAAGGAAGGGCCGTCGTGTTCAACGAGAGAGGTGGTCGGAAGGGGGTGTTGACCGGAGGAGCGGAAGTGATGTCGAAGTGTTCCAGGGCCTCATGAATGTACGAGGTTTGGACGATGCTGGTGGACTCAGTGTTAGTGATGATGCGACAGCCGAAGAGCCAGGTGGGTTCGCCAAGGACCGAGCAGTCGAATTTTGAAAGAAGTTATTTTGAAACCACAGATAATGAGATCGTCGACGTAGATCAAAACGGTGCAGTTGTAGGAGGGTGTGCAGATGGTAAACATGCAGCGGTCTGTATGAGCCTGATGGAAGCCGAATTGAATGAGCTTATACTGAATGAGGAAAAAGCAAAGCTTGTCGGATTGTTTGAGACCGTAGAGCGATTTCTTGAGCTCAAGGGTGGTAGCTTTAGAGACGCCTAATTGGTCGGAGCCAGCGGGTGGTTTCATATAGATAGGATGGTGAAGGTCAGCGTGAAGGAATGCGGTGTTGACGTGTATCCATCTGCTCGGTGTGCCAGTCCTTGTTGGCAGCGACAGCAAGGAGCGTGCGGAAGGATTCATGGGTGTAGGTGGGTGCATATGTTTCCGTGAAGTTGTTATCCTTGGTTTGTGTGAAGCCATGTGTAACGAGACGAGCTTAATACTTGTTGATATTGCCATTGACCATCGTGATTTTAAAAACCCATTTAGACGTCACAGTGAGGACGTCAGCAGGAAGGTCGGCCGAGTCGCCGAGGGTGAAAGTGCCAGTCTTGCGAAGGCTGCTCATCTCGGACTCAATGGCTGTTCGCCAGATATCGGCTTCCGCGCTGCTGAGGGCCTGTTTGATAGAGGTAGGGGTGATGGGTTGGTTCTGCACAGCCTCGCATAGGTTGCGGGTAAGGCGAGCTTGCGGGTAAGGTGAGCGCGGTATTTGTCAGGGCCCGGGAGGTGAGAGATGTGGGTGGTGTCGATGGAATCGTCGAGAAGAAGGTTACGAATCTCGCGGTTTCGAGGACGGTTGGCGATGTGAAGCTGTAGCTTGTCGTTGTGGGAGCTGATAATACGGTTTTGGTCCTGGCGAGCAGTAGAGGCTTACAGAAGCTTGGCCTGTTGCTGGACTTGGAAGTTGGCGGTACGCGCGCGAGCTTGGAGGGCACGGCGGTCGTCAGAGGATTGGGTGCGGGGGTGGGCGACACGGTCACGAGCGGTGCGGAGCAGGGTCTGAAGGTCGTGAGAGGGATTGTTAGTTGTGCGGTTGGGGGAGTAGCATGGCTGGGGTGTAGATTCGACGACAAAGCATGGCGAAGGGTCAGCCGGAGTGTCACAGGTTTCAGACGGTGGCTGGGATGTGAGGGTGGGGGGTGGGGTCAAGATGACAGGCATGGTATCGCGATGTGTGTCAATGACGGAGAGCTGTTCCGGCGTAAAATAGGGCTTAGACTTGGAGCCAACGTTGTGCCATAAGGGGAATATGCCCTCGTTGAATTGGACATGCCGAGAGGTCATTGTGTACCCAGTGTCGACGTTAAGCATGCGATATTCGTCGGCGTGCGTAGAGAAGGGGTCATGTGCGATGAGGATGCCGACACTGCATTTGGGACGGAGCTTGTCTGTGTCGCCGTGGTCATAGCTAAGGGTCATGCGTAGTGATAGATACACAACCAAGGGAAGACTGAGGAAGTGCTGTGTTTTCTCACTATTCATAAGTACCGGATTTAGGGGAGTGTTAGGACAACTCCAGTACTGATGAATATTACAAAATATGAAGTGTCAAATAGGTGTCAATAGCAAATACTGATGACACCTCCGCCGTAGGTAAGTGTTCAAATATGACACAGAATATTATATATATATGCGAAAGTAGATCAATAAATATACTCTTACAACTAGTCTAGTTTGTTTAACACTTAAGGGCGTGTTTGAGTTGACGATGCTAATTGGTGAAGTTGTCGTCCCCGGTAAGCTTCGTAGCCGGGTAGTTGCTCGAATATTTGAGAGGTTTTCCAGTGGTGGCGCGACTGTCAGGGATGGTGGGCATTTGATGGGAGTCGTGGTGGGGAGTGCCCGGAGTGCCAGGAGTGCCAAGGAGTGGGGAAGCTGGGTGAGACCGAAGTGGGGTGAATAGTGGGGTGGATGGGGAGCGTTGTTCAAGCTTGCGAATCTTGCTCTGAGCAACCTGGAGTTGTTGGCGGAGACTGTGGGAGTCGGATGCAGCGAACTCAGCCTGGAGGAGAGTGAGTTTGTCGTGAAGCTGAGTGGCGGCAGTGACGAGGTCTTCGTTCTCTGCGAGTGCCTCCTGTAAGAGTTGGGAGTGTTCGTGCTGCTGCTGGATGAGGTTTGCACGGTGTGCGTCGCGATCGGTGCGCAAGCGTTGAATGTCGGCTTCAGCGAGGGCATGTGCTTTGCGGAGGGCAGTGTGAGCGGCTTGAATACGAGTATCAGGGGAGGCAGTAGACTGTTCTTGGGCTTGGATTAGTTCGGAGCGAGGGCCTCTTCGCGTTCCTCGAGGTATGTGTCACGCTCATGGCGGATGCGTGTGAGATCGTTATGCAGGGCGGTGCGTTCTGTGGTTGCGTTGGCGGTGATGTCTTGTGTGTGTGTGAGATCGCGATGAAGGGTGTCGCGTTCGAGAGCGATGGCATGACAAGCGGATTGCGCCTGATCACGTTCAGTGCGAATGTCAGTTGTAAGCTGGTCACGTTCGGTGATAAGTGTGCATCGTTCGTTGCGGATGCGATCGAGATCAGTGTTGAGTGAAGTCTGTTCTATAGATTGTTGATCACAGTCAGCGCGGGCTAAATCGCGAGCGGTATTGGCAGTGATACGTTCAATGAGAATTGTGTGTCGTTCGTGGCGTATGCGAGCAAGGTCAGCAAAAAGAGTAGCAATGGATGCAGCTTGTGTAGCGGATTCGGCTGGCGTGGTCATGTCGAATACGGGTGAGGTCATATTGCGCATCGGTGGTGGCTTTGTGGTAGGTGTTGCGGTCGGTGATACCCCTAAGTAGATGGCGGTGTTGTTGACGTGAGGGTTGTCGTTGGTGTCAAGAACGGTAGAGAGGATGGTGCGGACAAGTTGAATGTGGTTGTTGGCGTGGAAGATATTGCTGTATGGCTGAAGTGTTGGGAAGAATCGCGTTGGAAGCGTTGGGCGCCATCGAAGGAGGAGAATGTAGTGGTGGGGATTTGGCCCGTGGGTGAGGGGGTCGCATGGTGATAGTGAATTAGGGGACTAGCGAGAGTGAAACAGAGATCGGAATGTCAATAAGAAGATCGGGTGGTGAGATCAGAGATCAGAATGTCAATTAAAGGATCAAGGCTTGGGAGATCAGAAGGGAGAAGCTCGGGTGGAAATCTAAGCGATGTATATAGGGTATATAAAAATAAATATATTCGATATAGGCCCATAACCTGTTGGAACATATATTTGCTAAAGAAGTAAGTTTATTATCATATTACATATTGGCTATATAGTATGATAATTACCATGTACCTTTTTAAGGTATTATTACAATTATTTGGCCAAAATATAAGCCGTAATATATTTTGGGCCTTATAGGGTTTTTAGGGTTGGAGTCTTATAATTCGTCTCAACATATTTGCTCCGCTGTAATCACTCACTACTTTGGTCCAGATTAATTTAGTGTCACTGACTAAGATCAGATCCATTTCATTGGAAGCATGATATTTCATTCCATATCATTTCATGCTTCGAAACAATCTCCCAATCGCAATTACCAATAAAATAACTCTAAGTCCAGCTTAAGAAAAATTAAAAATATATTAAAAACACCATGTTGATGCAGAAAAATATCTGCACCTATATCCCATTACATGGTACCTAGCTCTTCATCATGCATAGACGGGCACATCTAGTTGGCTGGCTAGGGGGGATCATTTTCATGCCCCATTTCTCAGTGGGCTATCTCGCTCTGAGAGTAGTCGGTAATATAACAAGTGTCATCAAGTATCAATTTCACCTGAGACTCTCCCAACTTTTATATCCCAAAATTATGATGGAAAACATATCATTATAGAAAAACCATCATATCAATATCAACAGAGTCTCCGACCTCTGTTGTGTACAATTATATTTCCAAATACCCCAAAGTAGATTATTTGTTTGTTTGTTTGTTGTCTGAAATTTCAATATATTTATAATTAGATTATTTGATTGATTTGCAGTTACAAACATCTACGATTGCGTTTCAACGTAAACCAGGTTATATAACGGCATTACGTTTTAACGAAAATACGTTTATAATATGAACCCGCTGATTTTACAACTGTTCCACAAATTTTTGTATGTATCTATTGTAGATCCCTCGCCATTGGAACTTGATTCGCATTTGCCATTGGAACTTGATTCACCTTTGCCATTGGAACTTGATTCGCCTTTGCCATTGGAACTTGATTCGCCTTTGCCATTGGAACTTGATTCGCCTTTGCCATTGGAACTTGATTCGCCTTTGCCATTAGAACTTGATTCGCCTTTGCCATTAGAACTTGATTCGCCTTTGCCATTGGAACTTGATTCGCCTTTGCCATTGGAACTTGATTCGCCTTTGCCATTAGAACTTGATTCGCCTTTGCCATTGTAACTTGATTCGCCTTTGTCATTAGAACTTGATTCGCCTTTGCCATTGGAACTTGATTCGCGTTCGCCCACTACTGCCATCTTGTCATCACCATGTTCGGCATCGTTAAGACGCTGAAACATCAAACCCATAACCTCCATCAGTTCTAGTAGGAAATCTGTTTGACCATTGGAGTCTGCTTGCTTGTACACTCCACCCGCCAGCTTTCGATACATCCCATACTTCTTGCTCAAATGGGGCTTGAATTTGGAAGGTGGATGGTTCATCACTGTAGCACCCACACATATTTTAGGGACATGTGCGGCGATCTGTCGCATCTGTTTAGTCATCGACGGCTGTGCCCAATCTTCTTGATAACGTGTACTAGCGTATGCACATACAGGTACCTTCAGATCTAAGTCACATCAAACCGATGGATTAACTTTGTAGCCGGATGGAGGGCCAATATGTACCCCGATGGTATAAGCCTGTGAGCCGTGCTTCAAGAATGTCTGAGCCGTGCGCGAAATAAGTAACTGGTCTGCTGTATCATCGACAGAAGTAATGGGAACCAGGGCGCACGTGTGTTCAACGGTAAATATTTTATCGCAGACACCTTGTCCGCCAACACCTTACGCAATACCTTATTTATATGGCACCATGGTGGGTTCGTCCATGCATTGTATTTGCTCCAGTCAAATTTAATCGCCCCTCCATCCTAGTCGTACGACCAGTATTGGCGGAGTTGGGTGTTGTGACTTGATGCAAAGGCGTCGACGTCGTTAGGGCCAAAATATTTCTGGACCTGGTCAAAGAAATTCGAATACAACTTCCAACATGATGTATAGAACACCGTTGGGTAGTTGGTATCCGACGTGCCCTCATGGACACGACTCCACATGTATGGTAACTTGTTCAGTACTCCAGGTACATGTGTAATAATTGAACTGAACTGAACTGTGCAATAATGTGATGCTTTCAGCTGAGTGTTCATGTATATGAGAGCCTTATGATCTGTGTGCACCGTAAAGCGCTGCCTGATGAGATGGTCATGAAAGTGGACCAGAGCATAGGTAAGTGCTAATAGCTTTTTCATCAGGATTACATGTGTCTGTTGTGCCTTGTTGCGAGTCAGTGATAGGAACCTCAGGTAATGTTTTCGTCTGTCAATCAGTTGAAACAATGCTCCACCAATACCATAATCACTTGCGTCCGTTTCTAATTCAAGCGGTATACCATCAACCGGAAAGTTCAATCGGACTGCCGACACGATAGGGATAATATTATTTATTTCAACAACAAAAAATGTTACAACGTATGTATGTTATAATGTATGAACATATGGTATGGACACGATAGCCTCCTTCATCTGATCCCACGCCAATTGATGTTCTGGTTTCCAACGATCCCCAATGGACTCCTTTGGCTTGAGCTTAGAAAACGTTCGTAGTTGAGCCACTTTATGTTCAAAGTTAGGTAAAGGCTCATGTAAGAAGTTTGCCAATCCTAACGCAGAAGCGATATCCCTTTGGCACTGTGGAATTGGCCAGTCAATTAACCGTTGCTGTTTTTCATGATCCACGTCAATGCCTTTAGCAGATATCTATTTTCCTAGGACCATCACCTCTCGCACAGCAAAGTGATATTTCTTCTGATTAAGTTTAAAATTGTTCTCTGTCAAGCGTCGAATGACCTCTTGAACCGTATCCATGTGCTCCTCGTAGTTGTCCGACGCATTTATCAGATCATCGACATAGCACTGCACGTCTAGTCTCGCCATCAGATTGCTGATTGTGCGTTGAAATTGTGACGTGAGTGTTGTCAACCCAAATGGTGCCGACGTTAAGGAGTATTGCTGACTATCCTGCTGTGAATCTACGTGCACCAGTAAACGACGGTATGCGGCCGATAAAAGGTAACGTAGTATAGTAGCGCTTGCACCTCAAATTGCTGATGATCTCGGTAACCTTCGGAAGCGTAAACTGATCACCCGGAATACGATCGTTAAGCTGCCGAGGGTCCAAGCATACCCTCAATTTGTTGAGTTCTCCCGACGGTGTGAAGGATGGTACCGCCAACAATGGGAGACTAAAAGTCGACGCAGATGTTGACGGTTGGGAACCAATTCAAGTTCTCATTCGTGCACTTGTTTCGTTACATGTGGTTTGTACTCGTCAGATACAAAGGTCTTTGTCTGCCGACGTAAGCTCAAACATTTATCTCGAGGTATAGAAAGTGTCACTTCACTACCCGGGAGTGTACAGCGAGCCGCATCTACATTATGTTCGGGGAGGTCTAGTTGAAAGGCATCTCCTAAAGGATGATTTCAAGTCCTGTGATTCTTAAGTTGTGCATTATGATGTGCAGCAAACATGTCAACTGTATGTGGCCGAAATATCTTTTGAGCCAGTTCAAACCACCTGGGGTTACATTTCCAATCAATGGCTAGTAACCCACGTACGGATTTATTAAAGTCAGGTACAAAGCGTGATAGCATATCCGGTAAAAAGTTATGTATCCCTGGTAGATGTTTAATATCAAAATGAAACTTTGATAGTGTATCATGCCATCGGCTCAGTAATTGAGAGTCTGGTTTCATTTCCTTCATATTTGAAGGGACTTGTGATCACACATCAGCGTAAAAGCTGTTCCGTATAAGTAATCGCGGAAGTGTGTTAAAGCTGCTACTATGGCTAATAGCTCTTGCTTCACAGTTGGATAATTCAACTGTGATATATTCATTGCTCCGCTAAAGAATTGTATATACCTAGGTTTATTATCTATAACCTGGTATAGTACACCTCCGAGTGCTAAGTCTGATGCTTCCGTTGCTATTTCAAAAGGCACGCCATCGACTGGTTCTTGTACAACAGGGGCTTGTTGGACTGCGTGCTAGAGCGCTTTAAATGCGTCATCACACTCTTTAGTCCACAAGTCTCCTAGTTTGCCTTTATTACATCTTAAGTGTCCAAAGGGTTTAAGATAATCAGCCAAAAGAAGTTTATCAAACCCACACATGCTGTTCACATCTCTTCCTGTAGTTGGTGTTCGCCAATATAACAGGTGTTCCGCCTTACCGGGGTCGATTTTAATACCTTCCCCAGATATACGGTAGCCTAAGAGCTGTATTTCGCTCATGGCGAAGTGACATTTCGTCTCGTTAATCTTAAAGTTTTGTTCGTTGAGTCTCTGAAGGACTCGCCTGACTAGTGCGGCAAGTTCGCCCTTAGTCTTAGAAAAGGTGAATATGTCATCTATATAGACTTGCACATTAGGCATGTCTGCAAACATTTCCTCCATTACTTGTTGGAAGAATGCTGGTAAGGAGTGCAACCCGAAAAGTGCACCTCTGAACCTGTATTGTTTTCCTTTCCAGGTAAAACTAAAGTATTTACGATGGGGTTCATAAATTTGCATTTGATGATACCCCTGTGTTAGGTCTATGGATGTAAACACCGTAGCACCTTCCATTCGTCTCAGTAACTCGTTTCTACGAGAGAGATGGAAACTATGAGTCGGCAATAACTTATTTATTGGACTCGTATCTAGACATACTCTGACTTTCTTAAATGTTCCGTCAGAGTTGTGTTGATCAACTGCCAATACTGCTAAGTTAACTGGCGTTTGTTGGGAATTGATTTCGATTACCCCATCGGATAACCATTTCTCAACTTGTTCTTCAACTACAGCTTCGTGTCTCCAAGAAACATAGTTTCTTGAAGGGCATTTGAGCTTAGTAAAGTCTACCTTGATTAAGTCAAGGCTGACATATCCGTCGTTAAAACGGAATTTTGCCCAATCTGTGATCTTTATCTTCTTATTTACTAGAATCAGATCCATGATTTTGTCCGCAAAGTCAGGTATTAATGCCTTGACTGTGTCTGACGGGGGCTTATATGGTTTCAGACAGTTATCGTCTGATTGATCCTTTAATGGATCTATGTTATTTGGTAAACCAGTTGCGGTTATACCTAGAGTGAGTAAGTCACTCATTTCGACTACTAAGTCGAACTTCTGTGACATCTTAACTATCACAGCTTGGGTAGTGATATTTCTATCATCGGCCAGGGAGATTTCAACATATGTGGCCATGGTATCACACTTAGAAGTTTTGTCATCTGCTAAGATTAGGTGAGTAGTTTGAGTGCGCCTTTCAATGTCTTTCATTAATGCAAAGCGGTCGGATATGCTTGAAATTTCTGAACAAGGATCAATCAATGCAAGGACTTTATTTACATTGCAATATACAGGTATTATTACACGCTCGTCTAAAGAGTCGTTGTATTTTCTTTGTAACGATTGTACCTGGTAGTACATTCACTCCAACTTAATGTCGGGCTTTATGTCGCAAGACTTGGCGTGATAGCCATTAGTCTTCTCACACTTGTCACACTTAGTAAGAAAGGGTATACAGGCGGGTGCATGTCTGCCATTCCAATAACCGTTAGGGGTCAATTGGTACATGTCATACCCGCACTGTGCGTCGGCACATTTCTTAATATCCTTAAATGGAGGTTCATTGTCCTTCGCCTCCGCGCGTGCCCGTTTATTGGGTCGCGTGGATTGAGTGGAGTCGCAAGCACGTGTCTGATTAGGACGCGTCTGACGAGGTTTATCATCTGAAGTCTAGCGTGAGAGGTATTCTTGATCAGTGAGCTCGCGCGGTTTCTTATTTACCGCCTTTCCCTTCGAGGTTACTCGGCGTGCGGGGAAAAGGGTGGATACAGTATCATAAAACTGTTCCAACGTAAGTCGGGATGATGAAACTTTGATTCATGTCCCTTGTCTCGAGCCTCAGTAGAGTATATACGTCGTAACTCGGTGTACAGACTTTCACGGTCGTTGTTCCCTATGTTCTTACAGAACACATGCATAACCAGGAACTCGTACCATCGCAGCGTCTTGTCCTTTGTTATATCTGGACGTTTAAGGTCAGCATCAAGTTTCAGAATATAACTCTGAATAGGTGTATTCTCAAATGGTTCAGATAAGATTGAACTCAGTCCTGGACTTCGCATGTCCTTGCTTAATTAGGACGTAACCAACCAACATACAGCTGGCCAGTCACGACAAGTGTCTAGCTCATGCTGGTGTCGCTGCAGGATCAAGTAACTTGTTCCTATAGGGTCAAACGACTGCATTAAAGCAAAAATCCATTGCTGGGGAGCGACATCATTCGTCTCCAGCATGACCGTAAACGCATTAAGGTCGAGGTCGTGGTTGTTGATAAACTCGACCTGCTTGCTGTTGACATCCCAGTTCGACTTAAGTCGACTGATCTGTCCCTTGTACTTCTGGTTATCCCTGTGGTCTTGCCCACGTTGGGCCTGAAGTAGCTGATCGATGCGTTTCTGCTTGATCACGATCTTATTAGCAAAATATGATACGTCATCAGCACGGTGCTCGTCATGGGCGATTTCCATCTTAATGGTGTAATTGTCGACCGATATATTAAGTTCGGTCACCTCGTCAGAGTGGAAATCCTCTGCGGGCTGGTGTAATGCTGTGCGATCAAAGCGATTAAATTCAACATCGTTAACACGTTTACGGGGGTGTTTATTACCCCATTTAAAGGCCATGGTCGAGGCCTTTCGGTGCTCTGTCCCTCGGATAGTAGTTGGTCTTCTAATCTTGGGTGATTCATACGTCTGGATAACATACCCAGTCTTAACTGGTTTCCGACGATTGTCACCCCAGTTGGGTAAAGGTGGCGGAGTATTGTTACCTGTCTCTAGGTCTATAATATCCTCAAGGATAGGCGACTCATGGCCGGGTGTTAGAACAGGCGAGTAATTAGCCTGAAGTTCTGGTGGTAATACCTCGTAAGGTATAGACACGCTGAGCACATCTGGCTCATTAAAACCCTAAAACCTGTCGACGTTCTGTCCACCTCTGTAGGGCTTCAGTAATGCCCGGAGAAACTTGCTCACGTAAGTGCTGTGTATGTTTTCCTGATCTATACATTCGATCTACATGGTTAACAGTCATGTCTTTCATAAGGGCGGCTAACTGATTTCTTAAGATCAGTGTTTTCAGTAATTAACTTACTTATGCGCGTTGGTTCAGTGGTCTCGGACGTAGATTTGGGTTTGCCACTTGAGCTTGCCTCTTCTTCTGGTTCCGTTATAGTACCTTCTGAGATTCGTCTTTGTCCCCTATAATTGGGGACTTTTCTTTCTGAGTTTCGTCAGAAAAATTGGCTGGGGCGTCTTGATACGTGTCCCTTGTTTCACTTCTTGGCTTCGTAAATGCAAGTTTTGAAGTTGAAGCAATAGTTGGCCCTCGGGCTCTGTCTGTAGGAGTAGTCTCCTTAATCGGAGTGGCTACATCCTTATCCGAAGCATTGTCCTGTTGACTATTATTGTCGGATACAAGTGCTTCGGCTACGGTGCGATTAAACTCAGCGCTAGCGGCTTTTCTCTCCGTCTTCTTACGTTCAGCTTTGCGTTTCTTTGCAGGTGTATTGTCTTTCTCTGTCATAATCTCAACTTATGACTTCAGTCTTTTTCTCTAAAGGAATGATTATGCTTAGGAAAAATTTCGTGGTAGTTTATCTACCTTTACGTTTAAGTAGTCTAAGTAGCTAATAACTTTGCTAACTTTAAAATGTGTAAGTTTCGGTCTATCAAGGCGATATTAACGCATTAGAGTAATTAAACGCTTAGGTTAAATCTAATTATAATTGAATTCATTGTAAATAAACGAAATGAGTCTTTTAGTAAAGTTAGGTATGCCTCGCGAAATCAGCAATACTCTGAGGGATTGTGAGGCTGAGACATTGCCTATATATAATCCTCTCAGTACTGTTTTCGCCGAAGGGATTTTATTTAGTGTTTCGTTGTCGCTCTATTAGAAACTATGGTATGTTTCGTTGGGGCGAATTCGAGAGACTCATAAAATCCTATCTTTAGAAAACAAGAAAAGAAAAAAAAGAAGAAAAGTACTCTTGATGTCCATAGTTAGTGCATTAACCAATAACTTGCCACTTGTCAAGAATTACCGACTTAGCCTTCATCAGACTGGCACATCTGGTTGGCTGAACGGAGGTTAAACTGGGTAACGTTAATAGTCCCTATAAACCTATATTCGGTTGAGCCATCTCGCTACCGAAGTATTCAGATATAAATAGATTTGGAAGTAAATATAGTTCTATTAATAGAACTAGACCAAATCTTATGTTTGTTATTTTACTAGGACCTTTTAATGGCCTTGTCCAAATATCTGATATGTAAAATAAAAAAGGTATTAATCAGTAAAACAGTTAAAAACCATTTAGGGAACTTAAGTTCCTTGTACTATTAAGAGTACGTTTATAGTTTACGTACTGCTTAAGAGTACGTTTATAACATAGAGTCTAATGACCCGATCAGTGAGCCCCGCGTGTCGATGTGCTTATGGCCGATGTACGTAGAACTGTAGCCCCACCATGTTGTGCACGGTTAATTGTGTTGGTCCTGGTCCCGGCGGAATGTTCTGTAGGTTCCGAACGCTTATAATATTTTATCGCCTGTGGGTCTTCCAAGTAGCGTTCATGATGAAAAGGAAAGTGTTTGCGATATGCAATTGTATCATTAGGTACATTCACCGTATCCTGACAATTCTCCTGTAGCTCCTCTGGCGATCGTGGGCGACGGTGACGTTGCAACTGCTTATCACAAAATAGGAATAGTTTTATGTTCGCTGCCGACCCCTGGTTCATCTGTTGCCGCGGAGACTTCATCACTACGTGGAAGGCTTCAAACGAAAGCTTTGCCGACGACGATGAATTTTGAGAAGTGTCCATATCCAAGTACAAATCCGCAGGTTTCAAAAAAAATATTCTACCAGGCGATTTCACCACAGTTGTTGATGCCTGATCCCGATTCGGACCACAAAAATATCAGCCGGCATCTCATCAGGGTCGGAATCGTTTGTGCTCAATTTTGAGCGTTCTTCAACATTCGCTCTCTGCGAGTAACATGAATATTATTGTAAGGAACCACTTGAGGTACGGGCTTAATGCGACCAATTCTGCGTTTCACTGGGCTAAATTGTTTCATGTTGTTCGTCCCGATTTCAGGTAGCTGGCCGATTGGTGTCGACCCAGCCTGCGTTGGATAATGAGGAGTCTAATGTTTTTGCAATGATGGTGCGATCTGACTCCCTGAAAATCATTATCCACTGCCGCCTGAGGCCGTGTCATGGAGCGTAGATGTGTCAATATCCGCCAGTGACAATTCACGGAGTTGGCAGAACTGCTCTTGAATGAGATGAATAATTTCCGTGGTCTCCTGCACATGTGTCATCGTATTCAAGTGTCCGTCTTGATCAGAAATCCAGATTGGGGGTTGTCCAAATTTAATCAAGGTTTTGATTGAATATTGTCAAATGAATTTCCGCCTTCTTTTCGTCTTCGGGTGCAGGTTTCTTTGCAAGTGTTGACTACACCTATCGCATATCAAGGGTAAACGGCGACGAGCTCCAAGCAACCGTTTCAGCAGCCGGTCACCGGCTTGCTTACCCATCTTAGGCAACGGTCTAGTCTCGGGTCCCGTCATAGTTGTAAAAGACATAAAAAATACACTACGTTGCTTCTTAGTTGATTTAACCCTTAAATAACGTAGTACAATAAATACAATAGTTCGGTCACTTAAAAATGTAGTCATCTTGGTTGAACTCAGTCAGAAGTGCCGTTGTGAACGGCGTGTCTGCTGTCTTTATTAAACATGTTCCTATGTCTATTTTTCACTTCCCCATATTTATTTTTCACGACGGACCTTTGATTCAAATTTTCGCCTCCGAAACGTAAATCTCGGTGACCAGTATGTCACCAGTGTAGAACTGAATACCACTTTCAAAAAAACCTTCAGACCCCACCAAAACGTTGACTTGATATTTGGATTTCAATCAAAAAAAAAATTTATCCAGTAGGGAGTCTGGGGACCCACAGTCCCACAGTCCCACAGGCCCACATCCGCGAAAAATGTCGGACCAGGCCGAATCCCCAATTGAGTCGTTCGTCCCCAACGACTCCTTACCCAATGACCAATGCAAATTGGACATACAAAAATCTATCACAAACCTCTCTGCCCAGGTCAGTACTCTACAGGCCAATCTCAATCAAATTTTGGGACCGGCTCTAACAACCCGGAACAATGATGGGCCCATCTCCAAGGAGCCTTTGACTGATGACCAATGGAAATCAACCATACACCAAATGCTCACTAACCTCTGTGCAAAAACAACCAACCTTGAATCCGAACTCCGGGACCTTAAAAACCAAACCCGTGCACCTATAGGTGAAGACACACCCGACACTTTCCGATTTGGCTACACAAGCCCGCCTGTTCCGCCTGCAAAAAGGCCGCAGTCACAGGCGCCCTATAGCAGCAGTGAGCCTCCCAGCTACCGCTCAAAAGTGGACAAACCTGAAAAACCGTGCCCTAAAAAACGCCCGACCCCACCAGCTTCTCAGTCCCAATCGCAGCCGCCAGTACCCGAACACCTTTTGGCGAAAGTGGTGGGCCGCCCGATGCCGGACAAAACTCTTCATGAAATGGATGACATAACTCCGGTATGGCTCTTCTTCCGAGCAATTTTCCCTAACGGCAAGCCCCCATCCCAATCAGTATTTGAAAAATACTGGCATGCCCAACCAGCCCTCAATCGCCACTACTTTCTTTGGTATCTTCCGTCTAAATCGGTATCTCAACCAAATCGCCGCGGAAGCTCCACCAGTTTCATCCGCCTTTGTGTTCCTAGCGACTCTGTCGCCCAGGTAAAACGACATGCAGCACTTACGTGGAAATGGCAGCTTGATGAAAACATCGACCCCCGCTCCCAACAACATCCCGACGCTACGAAAGCAGCTTTAATTCACTATCTCCGCACCAAGCGGGAGGCCCGCTGCACACATGAACGAGCGCCAAAAATTCTTGCCCGCAGCATGGATGCACTACTGAGCCCACTTGTCAACTCCACTAACGCAGACATCCTCCAATCTACCGCGGACCGTCTCTAGAAGGCTTACCAAGCAAAGCATGATGCAAACCTCTTCTCACTTAACCCGCGAATCCCGGTAAACGCTAAAGAATCAGCGCGTGCGGAACCCTGACGACTTCATATACCAACGGTCTCCCCGACACAATCATCCGACATGCTGGATAGCAATACGCAGCCTCAGCTTTCCACGACGGACTCTTCGATGACAGGCAATGATATAGAAATGGCCGACATCGTCAAAGAGGAGAGCCCAGTAGTATTGACCGATGATGAAAAATGTTAGGACCAAGGAGGATGACGCTCTTCAACCCACAAGGACTCAACATGGACAATGCAGCACATACAGATAAGTGTTTGAACGCTATATCGATTTTAAGTCAGGTTGATGTTATGTGTGTGGTTGAAACCTGGCATAACACCACATTTCTTAATTATATACGCTCGAACACACGCTATCATATACTACATCACACTACCCGGCATAATATCTTACATCCTTCACACTGTGGTATTGGTATCTTTTCCAAACACCACCCATCGAATTTTCAACTTGTACACTCTTCATCGTACGCGGTGTTCTTTGTGTGCTTTGGCGTTCATATGGCCGTGTTCTACTTTCCACTCAAATCGTTTACTGAAGAAGACGTCAGGCGATACATGAATCCCCCCGAGATTGGCGGTTTCCAACCAGATGTCGTGTCGGGAGATTTCAACTTCAAAGCCCGGAAGTATGGCCACGCATCTACAAATCACGGACTAAGTATGAAATCGATTGAGACTACTCTGCGTAAGACGTGGCACTTGGACTACCTCTATGCTGGCGGCTCAACTGGTACTGAACATGCGTATCTTCGACCTACCACCCCCGCCTCCCTCCAAACTTATAAGCTGACGGACTACGGTATCTGTGGTGACCACACCTTTGGACTCAATCTCCAGATACTTCCCACGAATCAAATTCCTTGGCCCCAACAAATGCCAGCAATACCGCCGCCTCCGGACCAACGCCTCCTCTCCCATGGATATAACCGATATTGCCATCGACTGTATCACCTACGCAACAAATCCCGCGCGCGACTATTCCAAGCCGAAATCCGGGCGCATCAGAACCTACTACGGTCGTATCTCATTTTACATGGACCAGCGGAAGGGCTGCTACGAATCCTCGACCGCATCTGGCGCTATACCACTAACCCACAAATCTTTGGAGGGTTCTATTATGACTTAAACAGACCTTGGGGTCAGCAGCTGCCAAACCACTCGTTCCGGCCACGTCTGACCGCCCAAAGCAATGCTCAAATGTTCAAAGATATTGCGTACCAACGACGGTATCCGCGCCAACCCTGCATACCGGGTACCGATGACACAGGCGCTACCCTCGCTGGCTACTTTGAGACCCTATTCAACTCTAAAAACCCGTACGTGGTTCCACCAGATACCGAACCCTCTCCTGATGTCACTTCCACCATACGCCCCGACGGTGTAATGGAGGCAATACTACGCTATCCCAATAAGGGACCTGGCCCCGACGGGATTCACATCATCCTCCTGAAGGCCGCAGTGGAGCGCTCTACCGAACGCCGGACATTAGGACGCCCCGACGCCAATAGCCCACTGATTAGACTCCTTGCCGAAGCATTCACTGAGCTACTGAAGGCGGGTATCTTCCCCGCAGCCCTGAACTGCAGCCTCCTGACAGCGCACCCAAAGAAAGCCGATTCAGATATCGCCTCCCCCGCCGACTTCCGCCCCATCACGCTTACGCAAATAGTCAGACGCATCTTTGAAAAGTGCTTTCTTAATCTGATTACGAGCCACCCCAAGCTGGCTTCAAATCACGGTACTCCTGTCATACCCAAGCACTTGCCGCCATGGAATCTGAGACACAGTCAGAAGAGGAGTGGAACGACGTCTGTCTGGACATAACCAAGGCATACGACAAGGTCGCTCTCCCACGTCTATTGGTACTTCTGCGTCACGCTGGAATGCCCAAAAACTGGATCAACTGCCTCCGCGCGCTGTTTGGGAGGGTCCCTACCCGAGTGACATACTGCTGCACGCTCTCGTCTCTATTCTATAGAACGAATGGCATCCTACAAGGCTCAATCGTCGGCCCTGTAAACTTCGATGGAGATTACTAGGTTTCAAACTATATTAAGCTAAAATACAATTTAGTCAGTTAGGATTTAGCAGTGGTAGCTTGTGTAAGAATGATCGGGACTGCCTCTCTTTAAGAGCCTAAATATCCTCGATCACACAGGGCGTACCTCTAGCTGTTCTTTATTGAATAATTTTCACTAT
>NW_014039999.1:47851-60108 GCF_001186125.1 Sphaeroforma arctica JP610
TAGACAGTCTAGAAGCAGTACACTACTGTAACTACTAAATAACTAGAAAAATATGTAAACTTCGATGGAAATTACTAGGTTTCAAACTATATTAAACTAAAATACAATTTAGTCAGTTAGGATTTAGCAATGATAGCTTGTGTAAGAATGATCGGGACTGCCTATTGCTAAGAGCCTAAATATGCCCCCAGCTCTTTATTATCTACATGGATTCCTTAGCTGTCACGCTAGCACAATTTAGGCCCAAGCTCCTCCGCTCTTATTTATTTGTCGATGACACACGGATCCAAGCCCCTCAATCGGTTTCGCTCCAGCCCTTCTTAGATGACATTGATGCGTGGGGACGCAAATCTGGCCTTGAACAGGGTGTCATTAAACCCCGAGTACGATCTACCGACTTGCGACACGCGGCGCCAACCCTCCGTATAAATGGTGAGCTTATCACGCCGACGCTTGCAGATGCACCTTGGAACACACGTTACCTCCCTCTGAAACTGGCGCCCACACATGCCGAACCGAAACACTCCAAATACCTGGGGTTCCCACTCTCTCACGGAGTACCAGGAATCAACCTCGCTAGAAATATAGAATCCCTGGTTGCAGCATTGTCACTGGGTATCGCCTCTTTCCGCGCTTATGGCTTCCATGGCTTCAGCTGGCGACACCCCCGCAACCGACTGGTGATGTTCAAAACATTCATCCTATCCACGGCTACATATGGGCTGAACATTATTGCCTGGGCTCCGCCTATATGGAAAGATGCGTTGGACCCCCTATTCGAGCGCTTTAACTCAGCACTCATCCAAACAGTAGCCATCATAACAGGCACTAAAATACCCTCGGTTTCCCAAACATCAAACAAACTTACTTCACTTTTGCGGCCTGCTCCCCGCGCGACCATTCGCGGACTACCTCGGAGGTTGCCTGAGAATAAAAATCGACTCAATGGCAAGCACAAATCCACTTACCTCTCTGACGCAACCCGCCTGGGCCCACGATAAACCATCACTGCGCTTCCCGTACAGTATCTATTCTCACCTGAAAACTGTACACAAAACCACGGGCGGGCGTACACCCGACCAGGTAGCCCTCCGCCAACGCTGTGACGACATCAGGAAGAACTCAACAAAACGTTGGTCCAACAAGGAGATCGCGGCAATGGCCCGGCGTCAATACTACTACCAACTGGTTATGGGTAAACCGCCAACCTCAAACCGAGACACAGTCAGACACGACAGCTTCAATCGCTGCTTCGAGCCTACACCAATCCGGCTCTGTGCTATGATTGTAACGAATACGTACATGTTCACATTGCTCGACTACCGGACCGACGGCTGTCTCTGCCCTGTCTGCGCCAGTAGCCACAAGTTCACTACCAGCCACTTTACCTGCATCCAACAACTGATTCGACGCATCCTGGTAGGCCCGAAACTGCCGCCCATTGGCCCTGACCTCCTTCAGCAATTACAGGAGTGCCACGACTTCTACGGTATCTGGACCCTCCACGAACACCTTGTATCTTTTCTCCAGCATGTTGAAGAACCACCGTACCCTCACCCGTCCCTGACACATCAACAGATATTCTCCATACCCCGGCTAATCACGCTGTTGAAGTACTACTTCCAAATATCGGTTCAAACCAAATCATCGCGCTTGTTGGTTCCGACAATGATACTTCCGATCAAGGCCAGCCAACACATACCGAATTCATCCGTGGTCTGGTGCGGTATTGGCTTACCCCCATACTCGCTTCTCTACCGGATTATGACGGATAACCTGGCCCTTCTCGGTATTTCGTACTCTGCACTAACCCATTCCGCGGCACTACACGGCGCAGACCCGGTCCGTACCACAGAGGTGGGTACTCTACTTAGTAGTTCAGCAAGCGACTATGAGAGCCATACCATATGTTCATACATTGTATCATACATACTTGCCATTTTTGAAATAAATAATATTATCCCTATGTGAGACGAGATTTTTTCTAACAGCGGCAGATTGCAAAAATCTCCGTACAATCCAAGATTATGGTATCCTAGTTACTAAATAATGATGACATCTGATGAGTCATCATTATTATTCTACTCATCAACTCTACGATCCGGTCCTCTGGTCCGATCCTCAATTTAAAAATCCTCTTAGGCCTGGTCCTCTGGTCCGGTCCTAAATTCCTCTTGTCGGTCCGGTCCCCTGGTCCAGTCCTAAATCTCCGTCTACTGTTGTACTTTGTCCACAATAGGCCTATATCGATCATACAGCTCGGGCAATCGTCACGGAAAGTCAAATAGCTCTCAATCAACATTAGTAAGTAGCTAAAAGCTACAGTAAATGCGAGCTGCAAGCGCGTGGATATATTACCACCGATCCTTTAGATTCTTTAGAATTTTTTAGCTATAGATGTTAGAAAAGTTACCACAGGAGGGAATAAAGGGATACACAAATACACGTAGCAAAATTATTACTCATCCAACATACAGTAGATTACATCTGAAGATGCACTTCTCTCTTCCACTTATTCACTTGCATTGTACTGCGTGGCGAACGCGTATACAACACCAAAAAATAGCCAAGAAACGCTAAAGAAATAAAGTAAAAAATATATATATTGCCCACGAACTGTTCGAAACACGGAAACAGATTTGATGACGAGTTGGAGACAATACTATTTATTACCCTTTTTGGAGTGAGAGAGTTGTAAATTCTTCATTTTATACACGCAGGTCACAGACTCACAGACTACAGGAACAAAGTAGAGCAGTCCGCAGTCACATCGACCATTCGACACACCTGAGTCCTGAGACTCCTGACCAGCAGGAGAGTCTGGAGTTCTGGACACTGGAGCAAACCTCATTAAGTTTCCCGTTAAAACGTTAAAAAAGTTTACGTTCAAAGTTCATCTGAAATATAGTCCTATGAGTTTACAAATAGGTACATTTTTTGAGGCGGCCTAACTGTCACGAATTGTCCTATTTTTCACTTTGTGTCACTTGGGAATGGTTTCAAATCTTCTTTTCATTGAAAAAGATCAATTTCTCAGGTGCAAATTTGGAAATTTTCTTGGTCGATTTGCCCCCGATATGCCTTAAAACGCTTAAAAACAAAACTTTTTGCGTTTACGTTTAGTTTACGCATATAGGCAAAACATAATGAGCTCAGCTCAGTCTGGAGAGATCAATCATAATATTCGGATTTTTCTTAGATCTGATCCGAAGACCGGCTTATAAGGCATATTGTACCGCTGCTATATACCTGTTGTTGCATTCTAAAAATAAACCAATGCGTAGTTGCGCACATTGGCACCCTAAATATAGTTTTTTTTAAAAGAAAAATATATAGGAATATTTTTAGAGGGCTATGATTATTGATAATAATAAATAAACATACATGACTGTCCCTCCTCTCTCTCTCTCTACTACTACATACTCAATTTAATGGAGAGAGAGACTAGCTATGTAAATAGTAAATAGTAGTAGAAGAGAGAGAAAGAAGAATTAAGAAAATATGGCTGGTCCGTTCTCCGTAGGACAAATATTTTTTTCTTCTTCCACAATAGTTTTGACTTTTTGAGGTTTGTCCTCTTTTTCTACTTCATACTACTCTCCCTCTGTAAAAGTGTCTCTCTCCTAATGAGTCTCTCTCTCATCTTGAGAGAGAGAAGAGAGAGTAGGGGGGGGGGGGGTGGACAGCCTGGCGCCTGGAACCTGGAGGCTGGGCCAGGGAGTGGTGGGCCCCGCCGGTGGGGTGGTGGATAACACATGAGGTAACTGGTAAGTGTCTGACCTGAGTGATGAGTCTGAACTCTGGACTCTGGACTCTGGAGTGACCTGGACTCTGGAGTCTGGACTCCCGGGAGTGGTGTTGACACTTGGACGTCTTGAGTCTACTAGTCTACACTCTTCTACATAATCACTTGACATTTGGCACTTGACAGCTGAGTCACCCGAGTGCCGACTGGTCCAGGTGGTCCTGCTGCTCTTGCACTCCTGCGAAATACCCTATTTTTGCAAAACAAAACGATCCGAAGTACGGGATGAATCCCTGAGTTGGCGCCATAGTTTTTATAAACGTTCGGTACATACTCCAGAAGAAGTGTACAAGAAGAAGAGCTATTTGATGCTCATCAGCATTTACGTCACTTTCTTTAGCGTCGTTTGTGGCTTGTCTGATTGGATTAAAGCTATCTTTCACTTTTAACGGGTTGAATCTTTTTCCCGACAAAATTGACCAATCCTATTTAGTTATTCAAAGTTTGATAAAAGTTTTTTTTAGAAACTTTGATGATGACTCATGGATAACTGTCCATATTTTGTGGCTTGGCCAATAATGGCGCCTAATATATAAAAATACTACGGAATGTTGGGGTAATTTCTCCTTCTTTTTTTTGTTCGGTCGCTAGATTTTCCATCGCCGGCTTCAGCCTCTTGTTTTTGAAAAAATAAAGATACATAGTTGACTCTTTTTCTCTAAGAGCATTTACATAGTACATAAATCGTAGTGATAGTAAATCATTTCAGTCGCATAAATAAACGTCTAACGTAAATATGTTTTTAGTATTTATTTTTTTGCGTATGAAAACGATACATACAAAGGTCAGACAAAAGCCTGCTCTGGGAAACATCGGTACATTTTTAATTGTTGAACGTAAACAGTTGTTATTCTTTTGAAAAAAAATATCGGGTTCAAACATATATTAAACGTTTTGAGCTATGATTTTGGGTCATTGTATGACTATTTAGCGTTTCGACTCCTGTCTGTGACTTTTGTTCCCACAAACCCCTGAGTATTGGGTTTTGGTTAAAGTACGCAGAATTGCTTCATTTGTACTTCAAGTTGTAAGTTGTAACTGTATATATTTAGTGTTGTTCTTCGTCATGCGCACATTTACGATTGCAGGGTAATCACAATAATCGGTCACATCAGCACTTCTACCGATAAGCCACACGCCAACAGTATAGTTTTGATCATCTTATCATACTACAGTTGGATACTTGTGTTGATCATCTTATCATACTACAGTTGGATACTTCATATAAACATCCGGTGTACGCTACTCTAACGATCAAATCCCAGCAACCACAAGTCTCTGAACTAAAGATTCACTGTTCTTGCCCATTTCTGCTGTGTAACTTGTAGTTACCGGTTGCAGCGTTCTATATAACTTAACACCTAGTATCCAATTCGATGGTGTCAACGGTTTGCTCAGATGTCAATGCAGGAGATTTGGTTGCCCTGCTGGGTGCACGTGATGTGGTATGGCATATGTTGCTTCTAAGATGAATCCGACACCCGTTGAGTTTAAAGTAGTATTGTGTGTTTTAGTATAGAATAATAGTAGAACTGTCAGGGGATAGGGTACGGCTTTTTGTCCTTTTCTGCTATACTAAGCCCCTTGATATCTGAATGTGTCGCACTGGTCCTGGTTGTGCGTCGGTTAATCCTTTGCCCCGTTACCTACAATGCAGCGAATCGTTATATCAATATTTGGTGCCGATTCTACGCGGTATACGGTACTCCGAATAACCGGCTGCATTCATGTTATTTTTTAAAAGTAGGGCGCATGCTTGAATGCTCTCACTGGAGCATCGAAACATTTGAGAAATACTTAACATTTCACAGCATATGCTTCTGAAGTTCCCAGCAGACTTATCCGTCACACGTGATAAGTTTCTTAGGTATATTATGCGGATTGCAGTATACTTATCGATATCATATTATACGTTTTTTAGAAAGCTACATTGGATTCTAGTTTCGGTGGTGTCGATGGCCTCGTAAAAGCACTCCATGCCGATACCGAAAATGGGCTCTCTGCAGAGGATGACGAGGATATCAAAGGCCGGTATGTGTGAGGATATCAGATTAGCCAATACTGTATCTGAGTCTTGAGAAAATCAATCGTAAGCCTCTGCAGTTGCTAATCATGAGGTCTACTATTGGCGAACATGCAGTATGTACTGGGCCGTCCCTCCAGCCGGGCACATAGAATACCCAGTCAAATGATTGTTTTCGGTTAAATGATTGATCAACTGACGATGTGTCGTTCATTTATTGGATACTCCACATACTAATCGTTTATGCATTGCACCTCCAGAGCTGATGATTTCGGTGACAATCGGGTGCCTTCCCCGCCGCAGCGCTCTTTGCTGTTGCTGATGTGGGATGCCTTGCATGACGTGACGTTGGTGATTTTGCTTGTTGCCGGTGTCATATCTCTGATTATAGGGCTGACTGTTGAAGAGGTAAGCAGTCATGGGAAGCAGTCATGGGAAGTGATTGTATCTGCGTGTGTATCCCGTTGACCTGAGATTGAACCTGGGCTTTGATTAGCTTCTGGGTTCTAACACCTCTTTAACATTTTTGTCTCATGCACAGGACAAGAGCATTGCGTGGATTGAAGGCGCGTCCATTTTGGGCGTAGTGGCGATTGTGGTACTTGTCGATAGCATAAACAACTACCAGAAGGAGAAACAGTTTCGCGAGTTGAACAACGTGAAGGAGGACGAGAAAGTAAACGTCTTACGCAGTGGTAATGTTTGCCAGATATCTAAGTTTGACGTAGTGGTTGGAGATATTATCTGTCTGGAACAGGGCGCTGAGGTGGTTGCGGATGGTATCATCATCGATGCCCACTCACTTCTCATCAACGAAAGCTCGCTCACTGGAGAGGCTGACGATGTTGCAAAGGTGTGTACCTGATATTTCAATCAGTCCAACACTAGAGTATTTGTATTTTTGGATCAGCTCAGCACTTGTGTATCATGTTTTTGCATATCTTGCATAGATTGTTTATTGTTCCGCTGTTTCTTGGGAAGTACTGGAACAATACCTATCGCATCATCTGTAGTGGTTCTATGGTGTATTGTGTACTATGCGAGTGTGATCCCACTTGGTACGTTATACGATCTCACGATTTGTGTATCCTGAAGGTTTGATTCAAGATGGCATCACTGCTGGATATCTGAACCGTGTGTTCCTTGACTGATCCCTTTGTGTTATGTTGTCATGTCATCCAGATCCCTGACTCGGCAAGCATGTTAGTGCTCAGTAGCACTTTAGTCATGGACGGAGTGGGCCGTATGCTGGTGCTGGCGGTGGGTGAGAATTCGCAGGCGGGTATCATTAAAATGCTTTGCACCGGAATGAAACGCACCCACGTGCTACCAGCGACTTCCATTGGAGATGACGCCGCACCGGTATGTTGTTTACCAGCTGTACTTCGTTGTTTGAGATACTCTGATAAAGTGTGATGCCCTAAGTTATTAGTATGTAGCTTTATGCGGTTTGGTATATTTGTCGCTCACTCGTAGTCTGATGTTTGTGCATTACAGCCTGTGCTCACTGAGAAGGGCGAGGCACTGAAGGACAAAGTATTGGGCTCAGAAACTGTAGCACAAGTAGCAACCATCGATGTCGATGGATATCAATCCAATGATGTGCTGCAAAACGTACCCGGAAGTGATAATAAGAATTCAAAGCTAGTTGCGAAGGCCAGTGGTACCGTTGATAATGGTGACGAGTACGAGAAAGAGGAGGTGGTGGTAAGCCAAGATGGGCAGACTGCGCTGGAAACGAAGCTAGAGCGTCTAGCCATTCTCATCGGTTATGTTGGTTTGGCTGTCGGTAAGTATTGTGCTTGGCCTGTGAGACGATGTCTTTCATTGGCTGGCTCGGTATCGCTCTTTGTACATATTTATCCCATACGCATGTTTTTCCTTGAGTACGCGTTCTCTATTGCCTTCTGACATCGACTTATCTGTGTAATCCAGGTACACTCACTTTCGTCGTATTATCTGTGCGATTCTGCATCGAGGAGTACCCCAATCGCGGATGGGAGAAGGACGACTTTTCCGAGTTCTTGGACTTCTTTATCATTGGTATCACCGTGTTGGTGGTTGCTATTCCCGAGGGGTTACCACTAGCCGTCACATTGGCTTTGGTATGTACAGTGCACGTGGTGTCGTTGTGAGGTTTCTGATTTTGTGCGCACTCCTTAGGGTTTTAGGGCTTTAGAATCATATCTGGCTGAAACGATACATAGACTTAGTGGCTGCTTTGTTGAGTTTGATGCTTGCTTAGTATGAAATATACGGAGGCTTTGTCACTTCAGCGCAAATCGACCTAAATTAGTAACTGTCTGTCATCTTTTGCGTCACGGCACTTTCTAATTCCTGTAGGCTTTCAGTATGAAGCGCATGTTGAAGGAGAACAATCTGGTGCGCCATCTGCATGCTTGCGAAACAATGGGCAGTGCTACGGTCATCTGCAGTGACAAGACCGGAACGCTCACAACGAACTCTATGACGGTGGTCAAGGCTAATATATGTCAAACTGAGCTGAAACAGAAGGTATGGTATGTCCTCCTTCTCTTGGCCTATCGTTTTGCTCCCTCGTATATATCGTTTACCATCAAAGTTTATTAATACAAACCCGCATTCCACTGGATTCTCATCCCAATTTATTTTGCGCCGTAAAACAGGAGTCCTGCCAATCAAAGGGCATCTCTGCCGAGGCCACCCAAATCCTCCTGAAGGGTATTGCGGTCAATACCACAGCTGAAGTGCAGGCGCCCGAGTCCGGTGTGGGTCCCACCGAGTATGTAGGTAACAAGACGGAGTGTGCTCTGCTGGACCTAGTGTGTGCGCATGAGGGGAGTGACTATCGTGAGGAGCGATCCAAGGCCGAAGTACTGCGCTTGTGCCCTTTCTCCTCGGAGAGAAAGTGCATGTCTGTCGCCATCCAACTGGAGGGTGAGCCTGACACCAGTCGCGTGTACTGTAAGGGGGCGAGTGAGATTGTGTATGGCCGGTGCACTAAGCAGCTGACGAAGGACGGGTGCGTTGTGGATATCACTGCGGCTGACCGTGCTATGATGGATAAGATGATCACGACATGGGCGAGTGAAGCCCTGCGCACCCTGTGTTTGTCGTACAAGGACGTCTCAGCGAGTCTGGCGGCGGATCCGGAGACCACCCCAGTGCAGCTGGAAACTGATTTGATCTGCATTGGAATCGTTGGTATTGAAGACCCAATCCGACCCGAAGTACCGGTAAATCATATGAACTTTGCACAACTGACGTATATGCAAGTGTATATACTGATATGTAATGTAGTTGTCATTTCAATTCCTCCGCCGGCAAGGATGTATAGATCTGTCAAGAGTATGCATAACCCATATGCTCGTTCGACCTTATGTGTTGGTCATCAGGTTCTAATCCTATTTCGGTTTTATTACCACTTAGGATGCTATCGCTATCTGCAAACGAGCGGGTGTGGACGTGAAGATGGTCACCGGTGACAATGTGTCTACTGCCCGAGCTATCGCCAAGCAGTGTGGTATCTTGACGGATTCCCCTGATGAGCTAGTTATGGAAGGAAGAGGTATGTGTTCTCTCTTTTCTTTTTCCTGCCGTTGTTGACTTGGTAGTAGTATGGCGGTGATTGAATTGTTTCAGCACTTGAACTGCGTGCTGTGTTTGATTACCGTTGTTGTGTTCATATATAGCCAACAATCTACTTGTGTTCCCTGCAGACTTCCGATCACAAATCCTCAATGCGAATGGGAGTATCAAGCAAGATGTGTTCGACACGCTATGGCCCCGAGTGAAGGTACTCGCACGTTCATCTCCCGAGGACAAGTACAACATGGTCAGAGGTCTGAAGGCCACTGAGGTAGTACCACAGGTCGTAGCTGTTACTGGTGACGGCACCAACGATGCACCTGCACTCAGACAGGCGGACATAGGGTTTGCGATGGGTATTCAGGGCACTTCTGTGGCCAAGAGTGCCTCAGATATTATCATCCTGGACGACAACTTCAACTCCATCATCTCTGCGCTCAAGTGGGGCCGTAATGTGTACGACTCGATCTCCAAGTTTGTGCAGTTCCAGCTTACTGTGAATGTAGTCGCCCTGGTCGTGGCTTTTACAGGCGCGTGCATTGTGCAGGAGTCCCCCCTCTCCGCAGTGCAGCTGCTGTGGGTCAACCTCATCATGGACACGCTGGCGTCGCTGGCTCTGGCGACTGAACCCCCCACGGATGCGCTACTACTGCAGAAACCACACAGTCGCACTAAGGCGCTGATTAGTCGAGGCATGTGGCAGTTCATCTTTGGCCACTCACTGTATCAACTGGTCGTGACGTTCTTTGTGTTGTTCGCGGGTCCCAGTGTCTTCGGTTATGCCAAGGGAGAGACATTCGACGGGGAGCCCAACGAACACTACACCATGGTGTTCAACGTATTCGTGTGGTGTCAGCTGTTCAATGAGGTCAACGCGCGGAAGCTGCATGGAAGTATCCGGGTGCTCGATGTAAGTATTGGCACACATTGTTGAAGACGGAATTCTTTTCTTTTGTCGGAAATTTTAGTTTTTTTTGTTTTCTTGCGATATATATATATATATATATATATATATATATATATATATATATATGTGTGTGTGTGTGTGTTGTGATATATATATATATATATATATATATATACTCTCTCATACGTTTTCCTACTTTATACACATGCAGGGAATCCTCAACAACAAGGTATACATCGTCGTCATGATCGTGCAATGTATCTTGCAAGTGTTGATTGTGACGTATGGTGGTCGAGCGTTCGGGGTTGTTGCCTTGCCCATTGAGTTATGGGGTTACTGTATGCTGCTTGGTTTTGGGGAGATGCCTTGGAACGTGGTTGTGCGCAAGTGCCCCAAGTTGCTCCCAGAGAGCTGGAGAACACATCTGAAGAAGCCTTTACCGTAAGTTGACTGACCTATAGATTAGTATTGTTGCTTCGTTTGTATTCGCGACACTCGATGTGATGTGTATATCCACCCAAGTACTTGTCGGTATATCCCATGCATGCTTTGCGTTTCGCCAAGTTCATGAATTCTGCAATCATTCAACATATGCTTTCTATTGTCTATCGCAACAGGAGACCCTTCTTCTTGAAATCAAAGTCAAAATCCGGTGGGGCCAAGGATTTCCGCGAGGAACAAGACGACGCTGAGGGTGATATTAGGTTGATTTCTACGTCGCCGAATAAGATGGATGAATTGTTCCCTCAGGTGAGTTCACTCCAGTAAAGTACGCCTGTATGTGTAATCGCTTGTACAACATTAATATAAATCCGTATATCTCCCGTGTCTTGTTATTCTAATTCATTTCTCGTACTTACCCCGCCTCTCCACACCATCGCAGAATCGACACATGAGCATGTACGAGTCCGCTCTGCTGGTGATTCTGTCCAATACGAAACAGCCCAAGGTGCGTTTGCAGACGGCCATATGTCTGGTACAAGAGCGCCGGCGTGCAATGTCAGAGAACAGTGTGCCCAGTGACGATGATGGGCTAACTCCAACGACTGTGTGAAGTATTACTATATTACTATTTTAAACTCAGTACATCCAGTTTTTGAGAACCAATACTAGCAGATAAAACGGCCTTTGGAGTGCTGTGCTGTGTAGAGTATGCTGGGATTTTGCTGGCGATTCCTTATGTACAAACCAGTACACACACATACAATACAAACCTACAACCCGATACTCTTTAATGGTTGGCGGCACGGACAATAGAAGCGCTCATATCTGTGCTGACGCAGTCACACTACCATTGCGGATATCAAAGCAGAACCAAAGTTATAGTGCGCCCATACTTGCGCAAATCAGACGATTTAATTGTGAATAAAATATGTACATAGCACCCACTTGCAAGTAACTTCTATTTGATGTCGCATTTACTTACAGCGCGAGGATTCTTGAGTTCTCTGCGTAGTTCTCTGCTGCATATTATAGTTGTCACTTGTCGGCGCTAAACACATCGTTAGCGGTTAATTATATTTTTGGTTTTTTAGCATAGTCGTCTGTTGCATATATTAGTTGTCACTTGTCAGCGTTAAACATGACACATCGTTAGAAGTTATTATAATCCAGCTACCTCAACCAGGCCGCAAAGATTACCATAGTGTTTGTATATGAAATTATTTTCATGTCACATGTGTGAAATTGTTTTGAATTTCGCGATATGCCGTTGGTGGGCGCTGAGAGTACCGATATTTATGACAGTACTGAATGTTCATGACTCAACTAGCCAATCACGTACATATACATACACGCACATACATACAATACATATACATACATACATACATACAATACATATACATATGTACACCTGATGGTCTAATGTTCGTCCATAAATTCCTGTGGCATTAATATACTAATTTGCAATGGCTCTACTTGTCAGTCCCGTACATATACATACATGTACGTGA
>NW_014039998.1:0-7891 GCF_001186125.1 Sphaeroforma arctica JP610
TATATATATATATATAATATATATATATATATATATTTATTATATATATATATATATATATTATATATATATATATATATATATATATGCATGTATGTATGTACGTATCTATGTGTATGTATATGTATACATATAGCGTATGAGTACAAATATTTACCAAAAGATATATTGTTATTTTTATAAACATATAAATGTACTAGATGACCCCGATCACAATCGAGCGCTCGAGTATGGGTGAAAAGGTGTGTGCATTGATTGTAGCCGAGCGGTGCATATCGTACATGCCCATGCCCTTCCATGTGCCTATGACAACCACGCCCTGAGTGTACTGCAACTCATGACACGTCTCACAGTCACTAGGCCACATATTCCACATCGCCCTTGGTTTACCCTTTGTCTGGTAGGGTGACAAGATGTGGGAATTGTTTACAGCTGCATTGCGTATATCGTACATCCCCTCTCGTAGACACTTACGCCACCACTCACCCATCGCCCTTGGCCTTCCTTTGGCTTGCCTTGGGTCTGTGCTTGGCTTTTGTTTGGCCTGTCCATACTTCGGTAGGGTGATGAAGTGGAGTATGAGGACGGGATAGCTTCCATCCCCGTCGACCCCGCTACGGACACTGCGCTGAGCTCGGCTGCTATAGCGGGGATATCACTGGCAAGTATCGGGTGTCTTCTGCTGCTGATGTTTCTGCTGGGGCGGTGGTACGTGCGACGGGTGGCGGCCAAGTATCAGTAAGTCCTACTGGAGTATAGTACTATGCTTACAATGGTAGTGATACTCTTGATGTAGGTATATTGCTGGGGATGGGAACATTGCGTGCTACACTGAAAAGAAGTGGCCGTAGGTCATACTCGAGTGTAAACTGTATATGAAGGTACAAGTAATTCTAACCCGATTGCGTACATCGAAGTATCGGTAGACCCAACCCAGTTTGCAGGTGGTGCTCTGGGAATTATTGCAAACTACGCTGACTACTAAACCCCCAATGTATCTATCGCGGTTACAAGAACTGTGCTTGGTGGTATATTATATACTATTCATGTGGTACTGTCGTGTAAGGTGATCAGTGCGTGTAGCATGGCTGCCAATATTCGGCCTGGAGAAAGGATCGCCTGCACTGAGCATGGCATCTACTCACCACATGCGCAACCCCATTGGGGAACATTCTCCGTTACAGAACACCGAGTGCCGCTGCGACTGAGCGCAACATCCGACGGAAGCACAGGTGGACGGACGCAGGAACCGATGAGGCCAGACAGGTAAGCAAGGAGATTAAGTTAACTTCCACTGAAGGTCTGGCGCGTGTGTGGGCATGTACTTGCATGTGCTTGTGTATATATGCATATATTTGCATACAAAGCCGTACTTGTATATATCAATATACTGGCATACTTCGTCTGTCTCTGAATGATCAATCATCAACGTTTTGGTCACCGTTAGGTCTTGAGGCAATTGCGGGAGATGAATGTGGGGTCTGATGGTTGGATCTCTCCTCAGTCTTTCAAAACTCTCGATCTGATTGGCACTGGTAGGTCACAGGTCACTATCTAATGGAGAATAGGTCCTGCTAGTATTGATGCCCCTGCCCCATTGAAGCCCATTTTGGACATCTCCCCCATTGTCCTCTTTTGTTATTCTGATCGGTTTTTGGACTGCGGCCGTGTCACTGACTTATATCAATTTTGCAATCGCTTTGGATTGACCATTTCTCGGACTGACGTTACTATTTGATGTTACTATTTGATCGATCCGTCTGTATACTAACAGGAGCCTTCGGCAAAATATACCGCGGTGTGGTGTTCATCGAAGATACCGCAGTTGTGTGCGCTATCAAATGCCTCAAAGAGTCCGATGTGACCCAAATGGCCGCGTTTGAGCATGAGATCCAACTACAGCAGAACCTGAATCACCCTAACCTGGTCCATGTCCTCGGTGCAAGCATAGGGCTCGAGTGCGACCACGAGACGGGGGTGTGTGTGTATGCCAGTCGTGTGTGGTTGCGAACAGAGCGTAGTGCACAGAAACGCTTATTAACGTATATATTTAAGCGTGCGTACGAATGGCATATCTTAACCACCTAGCCCGTCAGCAGCCATCACACTCACTCCGAGTTTCTCATATGGGCGTATGTGTGTGTATACACTACTGACGTCTTGCATCTGAATGCGCTCGTGTTGTGGTACACAGGTTCGCCCGCTGTATCTGCTGATGGAGTATTGTCAGGAGAAAGATCTACACACCTATCTCACGAACAACGCAGCACATGTCACCATCGAGATGAAGCTGTGGTACGCGTACGAGTTAGCAAAGGCTATGGCTTATCTGGCAGGTATGTGCACAAGCGTGTGTCACACTGTGTATGTGAGTGTATATGTGACAGGTGCGGGACACACTACGTATGTATGTATTGACAGGTGCGGGACACACTACGTATGTATGTATTGACAGGTGCGGGACACACTACGTATGTAAGTATGTGTCTGGTAAGTATATGCACAAGCGTGTCACACTGTGAGTGAGTGTATGTGTCGCAGGTATCTTATTAAACGTTTGGCACCATAATGTATAGGTGCGTCGTCTCGCCGAGATTGTCCGGTCGATCAGTTTACTTACGCGCATTGTGACCGTCATTCATTTAAGTATATACGTATATACACAACTATTCCTCGTTATCGTTCGCGTTTTTTGCCTTCTTCTAATGGGCTGGGCCGGGCACCAGGCCATATCTTTCGTATTCTAATACTACACTCTACACCGCCATCCCCCTTCCCCACCCCGCGCGCGCGCGGTAAGACTCTGATTCCTACATATTGAAAAAGTAATAATAATTGTGAGTTCAGCATGTTTCTAAAATAGTACCAGGCCGTGACTCATCGAATGAGCTGAAGCCATTTGTTTTAGGGTTTTAGGATTTCAGCAGTTGTGTGTTTTTGTGCACTGGTAAATTCGGCAGAATGGGGAAGACGTACGCCCAAAACGTCTGAGTTGGCAAATCTCGACAACACCGTTCCACACCACATCACCACTCATTCATTTGCGATCATTGCATGTCCAGTCCTCTCGAAGGGGACTAGTCTATACTGTGTTCCTCCTGTTCTTATACCAAGCAGAAAATATTAAGACATACAATTGTTTGCTGGGTGTTCTTTCTATTGGTCTTGGTCAGACATGCCATGTTATACCACATAACCTCTCAACTGCGATCAACGTATTTCCTCACCTAACGGTCTGTGGCAGACGTCGGTGTCATCCATCGCGATGTGGCTGCACGGAATTGTCTTCTGAGCGCCCAAGTGGCCGAGAGCTTCGGTCACTTCAATGTGAAACTCAGTGACATGGGTATGGCCAGAGCGGCCAACAATTCAGGCCAGGTATCACTGTGTTTACGGTCTGTCTCGCCCAACATCTTGGTACACTCTACTACAATTACATACCCCTGTTTTTCAGTTGTGTATCACTGTAAACTTGGTGCACTCTCACGTGCCCCTGTCTCACTTGGTATTCGAAGGTGCACAGTTGAAACGGGTCTGTACACTCTACTACGGTTATATACCTCTGTGTTACTGGTGTTGGATTCTTATATATTTCTTCCAAGTTTAAACTGTCTCGTCCTTTATTTTTATCAATAGTATATGTGTCTCTGTGTACAAATGCGTATGTATAGCCGTACTCTCAGGGGTCACCTGCGACGGGCAATGCTGTTCATAGTACTAACACCGGACGTCGACTATGTCAACGGATCGGTTTTTTGTTTAAGCGAAACCTTCTTCATCGCTGTTTAAAATAGTGTCTTCGACACTGAACTTTCAGCTTTTATATATGGTTTATGTTGAAACAACTATTAATCCTTCCTCTCTGTTTTTAATGTGGAAAAAATAGTATATCAAAGGAACACATGGAGGTCTGCTACCCGTCCGGTGGATGGCAATTGAAAGTATTGAGAATGACATCTACACCTCACAGTCTGATGTGTGGGCCTTTGCGGTGACGGTGTGGGAAATCTTCTCCAATGGCGCGGTGCCCTATGGATTCCTCCCCGAGGCCACTCAAGTCAGACAAGCCCTGAGGCACGGTGTCAAGCTACTGGTATGTGAATGGATATACGTTGATTATTAAAGTAATTACTTGCTTTCTACGCTAGTCTTGAGTCCTCTATACCCTTCTCAGTCAACGTGGCGCTGTTGTGCTATTTATAATATACTATTTATGTGCTTACGGGTACTACCGATACACCGATTATATATACATATATATATATATATAATTATATTATATATATATATATATATGTATATATATATAATATATATATATATATATATATGTGTGTGTGTGTGTGTGTGCGTGTGTGTGCGTGTGTGTGTTTGTGTGTGTGTGTGTGTGTGTGTCTGTTCAATGCATTTATGTATACTGATTTGCTTTTTAGCTGATTCAATAGATATGCTAGTCAGCCGGGAACATTTGAAGATAGTGCATGCTAGTCTGATGGGATCTGCTTTTTATATACTATTCTCGCACTAAGGGTTCTCGAAGTGCGCAGTTGTTACCAGCATAAATGTGTGATGTCATTAGTTTGTGCTGTATATCGGAACCCGATTTCGTATGTGTCCTAGAGTAGCCCGTCGCAATTCTCATTGAAGAGAATCACGATCGATATATTTTTGCATTCAGTCATGCAGATAAATCACATGAAGCAGTGCTCAAACTTAGCTCAACTCATATATCGTATATGAATAGGAAGAAGATGTTGCTGTTTAAGCCACTAGAATGAATACACAGTGATTCTCTATTCGATAGAAGACATCAGATGCCATAACAGTTGCGATGCTTTCAACTATTTCTCGCTGGTATTATATAAAGTGTGGAATCCGTTTCACCCTGGCACCCTCTTCTAATTGTGCCATTTATTTAATCTCATCCACTTCACAATGAAAGGCCTGTGCTGCCGGCATCATGCCGCATTGGGAGAAAATACTGAAACATGGGGGCACCACGGGCCTGGTGGCCACAGTAATGCCAACATTCACCAACCCTAACAACGTTGCCATAGCAACCATGACCGAACCCATCACAAATGGCATCTGCGGAAACTACTTCTTTGATGAAGAACAGCAGAAAGAGGTGATGATGAACGACCCTAAGTTTTTGCGGGTCGACACACTCTTCCGCCACCTGCAGCAGGTGTGTTCGCTATGCTTATCCACTATAGTTCGTTTACTGGTATAGCCGTTGAAATGAGTGTACGAAATGAACGATGGTCTTTGTGTGCGTTTGGAATGACTTCAAGTTTTTTTGGCTTGGTAAACACTTCAGTCACTAGCAGCTTTTCTGATCTGTATAGTACGCTTGTTCTCTAAATCATAGTCATGTATGTGTGCTGGACACTCTTTAAGTTGTTGCGTTGATATAATTTTGGTTCATTTGCTACCGGTGTGTTCTGTCAGCTCCTCAAGTGTAGTGAATATATTTGCTGCATAGTTAAGCAAGTACAAAGACCATAGCGACTTGTAGGAAGCTGTAGTGATCCTGCTTGCTAACCTATTGAGTTAAGATTGTAAATTGGGCGGCTTCCAAGTTATTTCGAGTCGATGTCACGTTCACGTATTTGCAACAGATGTGATTTTTGAGTTTCTCGAGCGTGATTGGCATAGTCTCGTGACCCCATAATAAACCGGGTGTGAAGGTTTAACGACGTTTTCTTCGTTCGAATCGGCATGCTCGTCAGTGGTCGCTGCGCTATGATTTGCATTCAGCCAAATCGTATTCGCATAGACGCTAGACATACGTAGTCGCTCTACTATAATTTGGTTATAGGTTGCACATCTTCTCCCTGGCTTACATACCTGTTTCTCTCATCGCATCTGCGCATTTATGAATTAATCATGATTTTCTATTCCCTTATATTGGTGTCAAAAAGGCAGGTGTCAACTTGGGCATCGTGACAGCCAAGGATAAGCTCCTGCGATTGCTTTCTCACGGCTTGGTAGACAAAGCCTCGAAATTTGCAGTGTCTGTGGAGAAGGTCACAGATGCCGACTCCGCCAAGACTCTAGCGGACGCCGGAGTGAATGTAGAACAGTTGCTTGCCGGTGTGTATGTTTTTTCGCTCAACAATGAAAATGTGGTTTGGATTGAGAGTCTGATGTGATGTAGCAAGGCATTGTTGTAATATACTTTTGGTGTGATAGGTCTTGTTACTGGAGACTTGCTGACTTGCAATCGGATCTAGGCTTGGCTTGTTTTATGAACCGCCCCTCGTGAGACTACGCGCCTTGCTCCACCCAGAATAATCGATACAAAAGGTGCTACTCTGCGTATTTTTTTCTTTCTAAATTTGAACATTCAATCAGCTCTGTAGCATATTTCGGATCGTCACAGTCTACTCACAGAACAGACTCCTGCATAAAGTCAGGCGCTGGCACTCTACAGATTCCCACAAATTACCCTTCCTTTTTCATCCTGACAAAGAACATGCGACTATCCCCACTTTCCACGATTCGAATGTCATTGTGTTTCCGCTGGAGATTGGCTTGAAGTCGACCAGCAATATAAGCCTGGGTCTCACAACATGTGTATCAATTGCCGATGCGGATACACACCTCGATTTGTCCAAATCGAGACCCATACAGTATTTATCTATTTATGATCCTGATATCATTAAAGTATCGCTTAGGACTTTTGCTTCCCTATGCTACGATATATGAATATGATGTAGTTGTTTTTATCCTAACTATTCCAAGTATACCATTTGATTCATACTAGGTCGGACTCTCCCCACAATCTACGACCCGGACATCAGTGTATTTACACTGGAGATCGGATTGGAATGGCTCAAGCAATTGAGAGTGAACGGTAGAGGTGAAGAACCGACTGCCTTGTATCTGTCGACAACAGACTTTGTGCAACACAAATACCGGCCAGGCTCCGAGGGAGCGAATGACTTCTATGCCAAAATTGACAAGGTGTGTACGTGGTTGAACAAGCAAAATCCTACTCCAGCTCGGCAGCGATCATATATGGTTTCTTCAATTCGCCGGTTGTGAATTCTCCGCAAACACTGGGCACTGGACCATTTAATGCTCACTGTTCTTCTCTGCATGTTTATTAGTATTTCGGGCAATTGCCAATGACACACTTACGAGTTTGTCAGCCACCCTCTAAACTCTTGGCTTTTCCTCGTCTATATGTCTCCGGATGATCCTCTTGCTTGCAGGTAATCGGTGAGCTCGACGCGTTTGGTGCAATAATTGGAGTCACCGCCGACCACGGAATGAACGACAAAGTAAGACATGACAACTCGCCGAATGTGGTATTTCTGGAGAGCGAGCTGACAAAGCATGGCATTGAGGCTCGCGTGATCCTTCCCATCACGGATCCTTATGTTGTGCACCATGGAGCACTGGGTTCGTTCGGGTGAGTAATTGGATTTGTATGAGTCAATTTAGAATTTGTTTCAGCCACAAACGTGGATGTAACTAGCTCAGTAGTTCACTCGAGATGATGATTATTGTCAATATTTAGATGCATTTCTTAAATATGTTCCCGATAATACCTTCGGCTTGAACAGGCTGCTTCACGTTCTGTGTGCAACCTCTAGCCCATTTGAGAGAGAAGTGCACATAAAGGTTTTAGAACATGTATGAACCGGGATGTTTCGAAATGCACTATGCTTTTAAACGTCACTAGCTAGGGCGAGCAGTCCACTCTGATGTAGAAAATTGTAAGAATGTATACCAAATTAACCGATACCTATCTATATATATATATATATGTATATATATATATATCTATCTATCTATCTATCTATCTATATATATATATATATATATACTATATATATATATTATTATANATATATATATATATATATATATATACTACTAT
>NW_014039998.1:8899-26432 GCF_001186125.1 Sphaeroforma arctica JP610
TAGTAGTAGTGTGTGTGTTATATATATATATATATATATATATATATGTATATATGTGTGTGTGTGTGTGTGTGTGTGTGTGTACTTGTATATTATATGTTTATATATATGTGTGTATGAGTGTGCGTCTGGGTCTGTGTATGTGGCCGTGAGTGTGAGTGTGTGTATGTATAAATGTATGGGTATAAATAAATGTTTTGTGTTTGAATACTTGTATGGTTATATGTACATATAAGTTTGCATAAATGACATCAAAACACGCACTACATGTTGATTCACATACCAACATACAATCTCCATTCGCAGGACTGTGTATCTAGCCGACAAAAGCCCCGAGGTACTTTCCAAGGCTCTCTCTATCGTTCGCGACTGCAGAGGCGTCGCTAATGCTCTGTCACGTGAACCAGCGTCCAAAGGATTCGGCCTACCAAGCGACCGAATTGGTGACTTTGTGGTCGTGGGGGATATGGATACCGTTATCGGCAAGTCACCAGAATGGCACGATCTCACGGCACTTGGAGATATACCCCTTCGATCTCATGGAGGTAGGTACATGCTTACTACACACGCGCACGCAGACGTGTAGTTGCCATGCAAATCTCGCATCAGAGCTCTTTGGGAGTACGTATTCAATGTAGAAGATACTCTCACATACACGTGTATGGGCTGTGTAGGTGCGCGGCACTTTGTAGATTCGTACGCCGTGTATTACAAGCTACAGTGAGGTAAGGAAATGAGTCATCCTGTTCCGAGCCTAGAGGAGTGGTCTATCGTTTGCATCCACGTGATCGTATATCGAGTTGCTTCCCGATAGACCTATGTGTGTGTTTGCCGTCCGTAGTTCAGTTCAAGTAAAAAAAATCACATCCAGCAGGCAACTGCTCATACAATTAATCGTCCCGTTCTGGAATTGAATACAGGTTTGGAAGAGAGTACAGTGCCGATGATGATTAGCAAACCGCTAATATCAGACTACAAGAAACGCCTGGGAGGTGGCCGGGCGAGGAATTTTCATCTCTTTGAGTTCTTATGCAATGGGATTAATACATCCAGATGAAATCGTCATATAGGGCCGTTCTAACAACGGTCAGTGTGTCATGATTTGTTAGGCGAAGTACATATGCAGGTGGAGACGTGCGTGCAAAAACACGGTTCAGGACTGTGGCGATATCACCACCGGTTCCACAGTGGCTATCATCGTACTCGCCACAAACCATTGAGAGCGTGTGAATTAAAATATACGGTGACACGGCCACTCGTTACGGCTGCTTAAATGAAGCAGAAGAGGCTCACCAAGTTCGTGCCCACACCCAGCCACATCAACCAGCCAGGCATGCCACCATGGTGATTCACGCACGTCAAATTGGCTATAGAATAGAAAACACTGATTTGTATGATTCTGGGATGGCGCTCAGCGAGCTTTGATAATGCCTATACAAACACTAGCGCTATGTGATGAGGACTGATGCCCTTTTCGGTGTGGCCTTCAACAGCGATGGCCTGACGAGCTCTGATTCGCCTGTGATGTCCTAGGATATCTGCTACTTTAGGCAGGTATATAGCGGCGTCCTCCATTTTGATTTAGTTTAGTTAGTAGAAATAAATATTAGCCCGCGTACTAAGATGTTGCATCGTGAGTTGCCTTTCAATATTATGTGTAAGTTATATATATATATATATATATATATATATACATATATATATGTATGTATATAGATATATATATGTATGTATATATACATATATACATATATATATGTGTGTGAGTCTGTGTCTGTGTCTGTGTTTGTGTCTGTTTCTGTGTCTGTGTGTGTGTACATATATTTATATATATGTATGTATGTATATGCGTGTGTGTGTGCGCGTATGTGTATGTGTGTGTGTGTGTGTGTATTGTATATATATAATGTGTGTGTGTGTGTGTGTGTATAGAATATATATATATATATATATATATATATATATATCCTAATCACTGATTAGTTTGTCTCTATGTGCCCAAATGTGACTTGATCTATTAGCCCCGATCGCAATCTCACGTTTTGCATGACTAAGTGGGATAATCGAGTATCCCCTGCATGGCCAACTTAAATATAGAACCTTTAGTTATAGCTTGTGTGTTTGATATCTTACCGCAACAAAGACGTATACTCTGGGTTCGAAGTATTATATCGACTATGGCGTTCGAAGTGTCAACACTGGTTCTCAATCCATATCGCGAGAGCGTACCATGGCCATCTCAATAAATATTACTTAAATTCGTACATTTCTTTAAAATAACTTTCGTTATTTCTCGTGTATTATATATATGCGCACGTATAAAATATATATTCTTTTATTCTATTAACTTGGGAGTGGGCACGAGTTCATAAATGCAGCTTGCCCACAAAGCATGCAATGCACATCCTTATGTGCCCTCGCTCCATTCAATGTTGGAGATGTCGCTTGTTGAAAGTCATCTCCGGTCCTATATATCACTAGGTATAAATTTCCTGATCTCAGAACTTAAGCCTTGGGCGAGAAAAGGGCCAAATCGGCGTCAACCATATCGTTTACGAGTTCCTGGAAGGATACTGTGCGCGTCCAGCCAAGTGTCTTCTCGATCTTGGTGGGGTCTCCCAGAAGCAGATCAACCTCTGTGGGTCGGAAGTACTTCTCCGATACGCGCACCACAATCTCGCCGGTGGCCTTGTTGCGGCCCACCTCGTCAACTCCAGTACCCTCGTACTCAACCTCGATACCTGCACGCTGGAACGCGAAGGTGCAGAAGTCACGCACCTTGGTGGTCTCACCGGTGGCACAGACAAAGTCGTCGGCAACGTCGGCCTGTAGAATCCTCCACATAGCCTCTACGTAGTCACGGGCGTGACCCCAATCACGCTTGGCGTCCATGTTCCCTAGGTATAGGCAGTCCTGTTTGCCGTACTTGATCTGGGCCACGGCGCGGGTAATCTTGCGCGTGACGAAGGTCTCTCCACGACGGGGAGACTCGTGGTTGAACAGGATACCGTTGCAGGCAAACATACCGTAAGCCTTTCAGTAAGAAACCAGAAGGAATGATAGATGAGCTATAGATATATGTCAATCGCCATAAGAGCTTGAAGTAAGATTATTCGTAAACTCTTGTAAGTGCACACAACATGAACACTATGTATGATTTTGTTACACTACTAGAACTCGCGAGTGATGACACTGTAAGTTTGAATACTATCTACTTTAGAGGTTACAGTGAAGAATCTAATGGAGCATAAAAGAGGTATAGAACAAAAACAATGACAACCTCGTACTCACCTCGCGGTAGTTTACAATAGCCCAGTACGCGTACAGCTTGGCGACGGCGTAAGGGGAACGAGGGTAGAAGGGAGTGGTCTCTGACTGAGGAACAGCCTGAACCTTTCCGTACAGCTCAGAGGTGGACGCCTGGTAGATGCGGCATGTGTGGGTAAGACCAGCAGAGCGCACAGCCTCCAGAAGAGACATTACGGATAGACCGGCGACTTGTCCAGTGTATGAGGGCATGTCGAAGGAGACCTGTGTAGTTTGGCATGAGAGGGTCAGGGGAGAAGGATAAATAGAGACGGCGATTACATGAGTGCTTCTCATTTGGTGAACTGCCGGATAAAGGGATTGTAAATACAAGGTGATTGTCAAGGGGCGTCGCTTACGTAGTAGGTTATGATTTGAGAATTAGTGTGATAGAATGCATACTGCATCACAAAAACGAAAATGACAACACCAAACAACAATTATGTAAAAACATCAGTAAGACACAAACAATTTGCGGGTTTGCATCCTGCTTCATCCCAATCAAACAACACAAACAGCCACGTAAAAATAGTCGCGAATGCAGAAGCACCAACTTGGAAGTCTTCTTATACCAAGAAGTGGTAAGCATTCGCACCTAAAATATTGTTGCAGCGAGTATAGCCGGGTTGATTAGACACCAATGCGATATTTGTACACACCTGTACGTGGGACTGAGCAGCCAAGTTGTATAGCTCAGTGGGGCGGACAGTGGATAGCAATCTCAGAAGATCTCCAAAGTCAAGCATATCTCCGTAGTGTAGGAAGAACTTATCTGCGTACTCGTTATTGTGGAACAAGTGCTCAATTCTCGACTGATTGAAGGAAGAGGCACGACGTTTAATACCATGTACTTCGTATCCCTTTGACAGAAGCAGCTCGCAGAGATAGGATCCATCCTGACCGGTGACACCGGTGATTAGGGCTACCTTACGGCTGTGGTTGTCTGCAATTTCCTGAGAGGTAGTCATGATTGCTAGTTGTGTGTTATATCAGCTACTTTAGTCTAGGATGAATCTGTTTGTGTTAGGTACTCCAGATTTATACTTTTAGTAGTCCGTTTCGGTTATTGTTATTATTTACAAGCTCTTTTCGTTCGTGACTGCGATAGGGCGAACACAACCTGATAGTCTGATACTCGCCTGCACTCTCTCAAAAAGCAATACAACGGAGACTTCTGACACGCACATTGACACACAGCCCCTAACAACGAGAAAGGTTTTCACTGTTCTAAATTTTGGCTTTTTCAATTCTGCTGCCCTACAAATAAACAAAATTTCGGGTTTAAAACCAGGAAAATGAGGCTTTATTTTTTAAAATAGATTTAACCCCTAAAATGCAAAATATGAGTCTCCTAGAAAGAGAACTGCTGACCACTCAGAAAGATAGAAAATTTTGGATCGCATACATACAAGCCATATTTTATAAAATATGAAGAAAAAAAGCCGAATTGGAAGCACGGAAAAGAAATAAAAAAGGCTGAAAATGTTTTGTTTTGTTTTTTGATTCCATAACAACCACCGATTTTCGGAGGCAACGGAACAAATCTTCCATTCCAATAAATCAGATTTCAGAAGTTCAGAGTCCTGGAATCTAAAATATGCTGCCACACTCTCTCTATTGTAGAGAGAGTAGAGAGGGCCCAGGGCCCCAGGCAGCCACAGTGCCATGCCAACTCCTCCATATCCCAAGAGCAAGATCTATATGCTCATAGCCTTCTAAAACTAAGCAGGCTATGTCGCTATGATATGCTACATATTATATTCTATTTCTATTCATATATATATATATATATATATATATATATATATATATATATATATATATATATATATTAGATACACACATCTTTCGTCACATCATCATAAAGTGTGTAGAGGATACAATCACGTGTACATTGTGAAATGTCAAAATATTTATTATGTCATTAACTCATAGACATGTATATTGTGATGTATTTATTATATCTTTAACTCATAGAAAGCTGCTAGCTCAATATGCTTCCGTCAATTTGTTGTGGGTATGCATGCACAGCCGCCTTCTATATATATATATATGTATGTATGTATGTATGTATGGATGTATATAAATATATGTCTATATATATATATATATATATATATATTGATATATATGTATCCGTATATATATATGTATTTGTATATATATATATAAATACATATATATCGATATATATATATATATATATATATATATATATATATATATATCGATATATATATATATATATATATATCGATATATATATATATATATGTATATGTATCGATATATATATACATATATATATATATATATATATATATATATATATGTATATTTATGTATGTATGTATGTATATGTGTTCGTGTGCTCGTGTGATTAGTATATATATATGTCTGTATTTGTGTCAGTGTCTGTGTTTGTGTCTGTGTCTGTGTCTGTATATATATGTGTGTGTGTATGTATGTGTGTATGTGTATGTATGTATGTATATATATATATATGTATGTATGTATGTATGTATGTATGTGGTTATATATACATGGATATATATATATATATGTGTGTGTGTGTCGGTGTATATATATATATATCTGTGTCTGTGTCTGCGTTTGTGTGTTAATATGTATATATTCATATTTATATTTATTATTCTGTTTGCTAGAAGCATATATAATGTAAACTATAAACATTTATGTACATGATTGTGTATATTTCCGGATATATATTTTATGTACTAGGATATGTTTTATTATATTTATGATCACAATCATACTATGATAGTATATCTGTGTAGTGCAGTTTAGTATGGACATAATGTATATATATATATATATACATATTATATATAAATATGTGTGTGTGTGTGTGTGTGTGTGTGTATTTATATATATATATATCTATATACTTACATATATTTATATATATAAGCTTGTGTGTGTTTGTGTGTGAATGTGTCTCTTCTGTGTGTATGTGTTCATGTATTTAGGTCTTAGAAACAATTTCATGAGCGTTCATATTCCGCATTTACTAGTGTTCATATTCAGCATTTACTACGTTCGTGCGCGTACTTTTTTCCTGTATCCACCATTATATCTTTGATAAATCCTCCCATGCCCGCCCAATAACCTGGCCTGCTCCACGTATCATTGTGCAACCCATTGGGTATGCTTACGAATACTTTGTCGTTGGCTGAAGTCGCAGCGGCGCACAACCGATGCATCATAAACGCCGGTATCATCTCATCCTTCTCACCTACGGGTCATGAGAGAGTATTTAGTTGTAAAGTGGGGTATCAAGCATTCATAGGTGCAAATCTATAAACCAGCCTAAACGCTGGTATCATCTCGGCTTTCTTGCTTGATGGTCAATAGCTAGTATCCCATGATCTGATGATGATATGGATGTATTATCAATTGTACACTAGTCTAAAATTATATACCAGGCTTAGTTCGTACTTATGGATGAAATGCTACCTCACACACAGATAATGTTACATACAGCCTAAAAGTAGGCGGTATAAACCGGTGCAATCAGCTGCATGACATCCTCTACTAAAGAAAGTGTATTTTAAGTCGACAAGATAATGTCGATAGGTATGTACTCAACGCGGTACACTCAACTGACGGTGAAGGTAGGTGTCGAATCTGATTTGACAGAAACTAGCGTCCGCCAAGAAGAATTTGTGACGCGTATGGTACGACAGAGCCTGAAAGAAAAATACGAAATAAAACGGCTAACATATCAACTAAACCCGTTCTTTTTGTGGGTTGCTTTCGCTGCAATATATAACTCTTTTCAGCATCGTCGCCACAGTCTCGCCAATACGTGTACAATACCCTGCTAGTACGACTCGTACTTTTCTCAGTTGTGGCCGCATGGTGATCGATTTGTGCACTCCCATACATAAATAACTCAGTAGGCATGAAGAGAATTGGACAGCTATCTGGCTGCCCCTTTAGACAGGAAAAAGAATGACATTTATAGATATCATTCGCCAGATATCAAGAGGATTAGATATCCATATGGATGCTTCGCCCAAAAATGAAGTGAGCTGAATATCTGTCTGAATCATCCTTCAGACATGAAAAAATAGGAACACTGTTTGGATCACTCACCCGACATGAAGAGAATTGGACATGTGACGGAGGCCATTTGATGCTCACTGTGCCACGGCCACCGGATAAATCGAGTCAGAAATGGATATGGGGTATATCTCGGATACCAGAACTTGACAATATCACCTAAACTGAAATAGAATTTAGACATATCGTTTCCAAAAAAGTTTATTTGGGATACCAAACTTGACGATATTGCCTAAAATAGCCGGAGAAACTTGATGGGTCCCGTGAACAAATAAATGTTTTCACCACGAGTGTTCATATAATTATTGCTATCGCCGCCGTGTACGTGCTCGAACCACTCGGTAAAAACACTTGACGACGATTGTCTGGGATCTAGTCGATGATCCCATGACATCTGACTATTGCCAGTACACAGTATCACAATCTTTAAAGCGGGGACGCAGAAACTACTTCTCTATATTATCGCTGTATAAATATATATATGTGTATATATATATGTGTGTGTGTGTGTGTGTGTGTGTGTGTGTGTGTGTGTGTGTGTGTGTGTGTGTGTGTGTGTGTGTGTGTGTGTGTTGTGTGTTTGTGTGTGTGTGTGAGAGAGAGAGAGAGAGAGAGACTATGTGTGTGTGTGCGTGGGTGGTGGGAGGGGAGGGTGAGTGGGTGGGTGTGTCTATGTACGAATACACTGTTTGTGTATTAACGCTCACCTGGTAAATGTGTTCTCTACAATCAGCCCAATAATCGCTCCAGACTTGTCCGTGGAAGCCAGATGGATACCCACAGCACCGCCAATAGAGTGCCCGTACACTATCACCGGCACCTGCACGCCTGATGTCTCGGTCGACGGACTGGTTGCTGACGCTTCATGGCAATAGAGCAACTCCGATGCGTTGCGCTGAATAAACTCGAGCGCCGCTTTGGCATCGATGGCTAAGCCTGTGTCGAAGTGCGGGCGATGTTGGCTGGAAGTTCGTTACCTACAGGCAAACATACCACTTTGGCATATTCGCGCGCTCGCTGGATTTAATTGTCCAATTTAAGAATCGGCATTAACTAATGGTTTTAGGTGTGTGTTGCATAATATCCTCCTTCTGCTATTTATGCGCACGATAAGTACAATACAGCTGATCTCCGATGCTACCAATAACTAAATTAGTACGTACACATTGGCCGCAACACTTCTCGACCAATCTCAATGAGAAAGTTGTGAAAGGGTATGAGAAGCTTGCAATCCGTTTTCCAGCCCAAGCTTTAGTTTCGATTTCCGGTTCGGTACCACCTGTTCCAAAAGTGCGTATGACTATACATTTGTATTAATATGCATATACACATACATACAGAATTAACAAAATACAGACCTGTATCACGTCCATATAGATTGAGATTAATACTTGAATTAGGTCGCATTTCACCGCTTGTCTTCATATCAGCAACTAGAAGGTATTGAACCCTAGCTGGCAAGCGAAGCAATCGACAACTTGTAGAAACACTACCTTCCTTTGCTATCACTCCTCTGTCAGATACATTCCATCATATAATGCACATAAGTACCAGGTATCACACTTCGCAATGAAAGACAGCTACCTCTCCCTGACGCTCGCCCGCCGCTGTGACCATATCCTCGATAGCTGAGCACGAAGATGTGGCAACGACTTTCTTTGAACAGCCTGGGTACGTACAGCAGAAAGAATAGGCTAGACTTGAAACCAAAAATATGTGCTTGCCGCTATATGGATAGTGTATACTTATTTTGTAGTGTGAAGGTGAATCTGTGACTGTTCCAGAGACTTTTTTGGATATCTGGTCTATATGCTGCAAAACAAGCAAGCTTCACAACATATAACAGTTATGGCCTAATGTGACACATACGCACCTCTTAATATGATATATCCTGTCTCCCAGATTACCAGCATTCCCATGGAAATATAGAACAAGCGGGATGTCAGATCCGCTGTTGGCGGTGTTTCCGACCTTTTTTGTCTCCATGGGCTGCTTGAATAGCCATGCCTGCAGCTCAACACCGTCTGGTGTAGTAAAGCGGTACTCTAATAGCAGAATGTGTGTGTGTGTGTGTACATGAATGTGGGAAACGGGATGTGACAGAATGTGTATGTATACATGTAAGGGTGTGTGTACATGATTGTGGAAAAGAGGATATGACAGAATGTCTATGCATGTGTGTGTGTGTGTGTACATGAGTGAGGGTAAGAGAATGTGACACAATATGTTTGTATGTGCGTAGGTGAGTGTGCGTTTGTATGCTTTGTCTGCATGAGTACGGTGTGTTCATGTGTGAGCTTGTGTGAGAATCATGTAGCACCTGGTACAAGCAGCCACTCAGCGTAGTGTGTGGTGTTGTTTGATATAAACTTTGGCGAAGCACAACAGTCAAACCCACCAGCTATTGCACGCAATACTAAGAAATGTAGCATTCGCTCAACCCGGGCCCACAGACTTTTATTTCAACTTTGTATATACAAATACTGACCAATGCACACTTCATACACTATCAGGTCAGGACGAAGAATGCTATTCGTACATCTGACAATCATAAAGTAGCGCCAGTCGCAAAAGGCTTTTTAACGTATAGTACCTGAGAATACGCTGTCCATGCCGTGAAGTTTTGGGTCCTGGATGTAAGAACGGCTCCCGGGCGGCAAATACGGCATGTAGATCAGCTGAAACACAACAATAGAGTACAATGCGGTGATTAGATCAATCGAGAAAAATATAATTACTGCATGCCTGTGCAATAGTTCTTATTCGGTTTAGTGTGTAGGTATGTGTATAACACATAACCTTGTATGATACTCAAACATAAATGAGCATAGTTAACATGAAAGTGTTTTCTCCGGGGTAGAAGGGTCCCGTGTATTTGTTATAAAGAGGGGATTCTATCAGTGCTTGCCACACATGTGCCTAAAAACACAAACATAGGTGTGATGACCAGTATATGTAAGCACGGACTTGAAGTCCACATTGCCGAAAAGACTTGATCATGCATGTATCTAACCGTCACATTGAATGCATATCCCTTGATGCACAACGTTGTACTAAAATCAAAGTAGCGGTTGTGAGTAGCAAAATTCGCATGGAGTTGACGTATTCGGAACGATCGAATACAAAAACTCCCAAGCACAGAGCAAGCGAGGACTGCCCAATGACAGTAGAGACACCTTGGTGGCTCGAACACCGCATAGACAACAGAATGTATACGCATAAGTAATATATGCAAGCATACCTATATATGGTGGCGTATTGCTGTTCAATCCGCCGCGTGCGATACTCCCAGCTATATATCTAACTAGGTGTCAGTATACTCCTGGTCAACACAATATACTTCTCTCTCACTAGGTCTTAGTATACTCCTAGTCAACACAATATACTTCTTTCTAACTACGCCGTATACAACCTGTACACCATCACCAACTAAGTCTCAGCGTGCTCTTAGTACGACACAATGACAATAAACTTCCCTCTAACTAAGTCTTAGTATACAGCTAGTACAACAAAATAACGTTCTTTCTAACCAAATCTCAGTGTACTTCTAGTGCGATACAATATACTTCTCTCTGACGAAGTCTTAGTATACACCTATTCCAACACAATATATTTATCTCCAACTAAGTCTCAGTGTACTCTTAGTACGACACAATACACTTCTCTCTAACTAAGTCTTAATATACAGCTAGTACAACAAAATATCCTTCTTTCTAATCAGATATCAGTGTACTTCTAATGCGACACAATATACTTCTCTCTACCTAAGTCTTAGTAAATACCTATTACAAAACAATATATTTCTCTCCAACTATTAAGTCTCGGTGTACTCCTAGAACAACACAATATACTTTCCACAGACTAAAACAAACAGGTATCTAAAGAATTCAATCTTAGCTCTGGCCCTAATAAAAACCGTGGGAGTGCATACGTACAGCATCCGTATGACAGCAACATTACCTATCCATGAAAGTCGATGAGTATATGCTTCGCATTCTCAGTATGTCCTGAATTATGGACACGCACCATACACCGGGCCATAAAGTATCATGGGTAGATGTACATGCACATCTCCATCATATAAGACGTGGTACATACTTTGTTCTGAAATATAACCGTCATGACGGCTTTGTACGTGAACAGGATAAGCGGTGTGCCTATGAAGATGATGAGTCCTTTCACTCCCATCGGTAGTAAGCCAAACGCCGATGCCAATGTGGACACACTTTTCTCGCCATTCCCACAGACTCGTCTGAGACCAAGCATAGGCACACATCGATGCACATGTATGGGGTTATGTGTGTTAGTCATACTCAATCGACTACCTACAAACGTGTGGTATTTGTATCTCCCTACATCGTTGCAGGCCTTATAACTCGAAGGTCTACCTCCACGAACAGACACACATCGATGCGCATGTGTATGAGTGTGCGTGTGAGATGTACTCAACCTTCTACCTGCACAAGCGTGGTATTTCCTCGCAACTTTACAAGTCAGATGCCTCGAAAGTCCAGATGAGCTTGTAGTATTAAAGTGTGGTTCATACGCATACATCCGTGAGAAGTGCGCTTGTGAACCGGTGACGCTTTTCCGTGCTACCCTCAGTGCTATATAGTCTGACGTAATAGCACACCATCCGATGTGTGTAGTTGTGCAGTCTCTCGGCAGCCTTGACAGCTTTCGTGTAAGCGTTTGCATCATGCAGGCTTGCTTTGAACAAGTGGCGAGTGTTGTCTGTGCTTCTCAATAATCATCCATCAACGTTTATAACGTTTTGAGCTTAGCTGTTCTTTCTGTGATCCTTAATCAACATTTACAACGTTGTACGCTTTGCTGTACTTCTCGATAATCATTTAGTCAACGTTTGAATATGACGTTCTGAGCTTAGTCGAGTGATATCCCATATGTCAAGGTGTCAGATTGTGACACTATATAAATATAGGTAAACAAATCACACACATCAACATCAATTACGAAATAAATTATTCATGTGAGCTGTACACGATAATTAGTCTCAGATACACACACGACTAGCAGTTGTACTATAGCGATGCATAGTATGCCTCTGTTACGTATTAGTCGAGGGTTTGCTCCCAACCGGAGCTCTGCTTTCCGCTTCGAAAGTATACTACGCTTACAACGTGCCTATGCTAGTTCTCTTCAACATGATGACGAAAAGAAACTGGCCAGTGTGGATAGTATCACAGACTTTGCATCAAACGCACCTCTTGATCCTGATACAAACCCTACCATCGAAACATCTCAGATGAAAACGAATAATGCAGAAGGTGTGGAGAAAGGTGTGGATGCCCAGGAAGGTAATCAGACGGAAGGTGCGTCTGTGAAGTCAGTCAAAAGTACGAAAAAGAAAAAGAAGGCGGATGCAGATGTCAGTTCTGATGCTGACACGAAGAAGCCACGTGGGAAGAGCAAGAAGAAAGCAGCAGACTCCGCCGTCGATGAAATTATGCCCAAGAAGAAATCGGTATATGAGATATCGTATCAATACAATACAATACAGCACACAATACGTTGCGTGTGTGTATCATTTGAAGTGTGTATCATATCTGTGGCTTTGTTTTCGCGTCGTATCGTATCATATCGTACCGTATCCGCAAATTGGGTAACAATACTCAAAGCTGCCAGTATTCAGGATACGAAAAGTATAAGGGTAGGTACTTGGGATAGTTTTCAAGTCATGATGGAGCGTAATTACATGTGTGGTTTATGTTTACTTTGCATCGTATGCCGTGGATTGCTAGAACGTCCGAAGCTGCCAGTGGTGAGATTGACGTATTATATAATTCGAACATTTCAACGGATGCACTGCCTTGTGTCTTGTGTGCGTGCTTTTGTGTACTTATTGTACCTTCTTCATGGATCGTACTGTATGGTGGGCTGCTAACGCGGGTGATCAAGAAGGAGAAGGCTGTGCAAGGAACGGAAAGAGGCACAGTATCATTGCGTATTATTAGAACATACGATGGCGTAGACAGCCGTGTGTAGGCTATTCGCACTTCGTATCACGTCCGTGGATTGTACAGCATCCATGCTATTGACATTATTTGTTCAGGGGTGTATTGTGCTGCCCCTTGATGCTTTATATCAGCTCCTTGTCCATGTTCGTTGTGCTCGCGACCCTTTGGACTGCAGCGGTGGAGGTTTGATCAGAATCCTTGCGTATCACGTACTTACATGCCATTCATTTTGGGACTGTACATTTGTACTCATACCATCCGTTTTGGAACTGTACATTTGTACTTGTGTTGGAATACTGTTGTGTTATATACTAGCACGCACATGTGGTTACTTGCATAGGCCTTATGGACTGGACATAGTATAGCCGTATACGATTCATGTTATAAGGAAAATTCAATCCAGTAAGGGAAGCAGGCGGTGTGTAAATATGGATTCGTTTCCTTGACCCAAGTTGTGACGTACTTTTTTACATAATTATTTTTTTCCATAATTACACACCTCCGTCTACATCGAATCCGATAGCGGTTGACGAGACGTGGTGCGGAAAGCTCTTTTATTCCGAAACACCACAGCGGGTGGTTACACGAACAATGCCAGAACAAAAATCTATGCCAAAAGTTCAGTAGACTGTAGTTACCTAAGTATTCCTACAGCACAACGTTTCGTGGTTCTCTTCCATCGTTCGTTTACACATAAGACATGTGTCTGCGGTACGCTCCATGGATAGTCAGTTCACTCACGCTCTCATTGCCGCAGAAGGGCCCCTTTTACGTCTCATACCATGTTCCTCGATTGCATACACAGAAGAAAAAGTCTGCAGCACCCGCCAAGGAAGCCAAGGATGCGGCCACAACCGAAGCCGCCAGCAGAAACACGAGCAGCGGGTTAGTACTTGGCGTGCACGTGCTAAGCAAGAAGCAGACGACGAGTACTGTACTGACGAAGACGGACAAGGGTGCTACGCTGGCACCTGTGGACCACTTCCCCAAGGAAGATAGGGAGAAGGAAGGCTTCTCACTTGCTCTGGAGAACGCCGTGCGTGCTGGGTTCAATGGCAAAGTGGTAGGTATAGGTGGTTGGCTTGATGGGTTGGGCGCTGTATAGTGATCGCCAGTGCATATGAGTGGAGTGGGTTTATTATGGTAGGTAAGGCTATAGTTCTCATGTGGCTGAACATACGATAACACAGTCAATCGCTCTGAAGCTTCTTATTTGAGACATACGGAAACTCTGGTAAAGCGAGATTGATTTTTTATTTTCTTGTCACACACCTTAATCCTGCCCCGAACCAAACACGCACAGGGAGAAGTAGTCCTATCCCCCACACCCGTCGCCCACGGCGAGCAGGAGTACTCTGTGGTGGCCGTGGCTGGCTTGGGCAGCACTTCGGTCACAAAGAAGCCCAACGCTGACTTCCAAGGGGAAGGCGTGGTTGACGCAGAGGAGAATGTACGCTTGGCTGTGGCTAAGGCGGTTAAGAAACTGCGTACCAGCAGCGTGGGGCGGGTGGATGTGGATCCCATGAACCACCCCGAGGCTGCCGGAGAGGGCGCCGCCCTGGGTTTGTACACGTACGATGCCCTCAAAGCCGAGAAAAACTGGGCTAGGTACGTAGAAGTGGCTATGTTCCGCAAGAATAAGGTGTGTAAGTAGACCATGAGATATCCTGGTTGGAAGGCTGTTGTGCGTGTATATGTCTGGTTTGTGCCAATTTTCATGGTCACGCGTGCGTTCTGCGGGAGATTGTGGTCGATTTGAATCGCACGGTGTGTTGCGACGCAAGTGGGGTCGGTGTATCTCACAGTAGGACAGTATTCCATATTGTACACATCTAGCGTCAAAGCACACGGTCGGATAACACAAGACTTCCAGCTCTCGAACGTGTGTGCACACGCCAGAAGTATGCGTGGTTGGGGAATCCCAGCTAGTGAATACCAGCTATTCACCTCAACCCATATCTTATCCGTTCACCACTGCCCGTGATGCAGACCTCCATTCCCGTTACTGAAGCCGCGTTCAATCGAGGCGCTGCACTGGGAGAGGCCCAGAACATTGCCCGCAGGTTGATGGACACCCCCGCGAACCTGATGACACCCACCGTGTTTGTGTTGGAAGCCCAGAAGATGTTTGCATCGCATGAGCAAGACCTGGGTAGGCTCGAGCTCAAGAAAAAAGGTGGGTGGGACCTTGTCGACTTTACTTTTGCGTGTGAGGGTTTGTTTATCGCGCACCTTTGTGAGCCTGTACTGTACGGAGACGCCGACGAGTTTGATAGCACCAGCAGTGGTTATATAGGTCGCTAAACACTGCATCGCTATGGTTCTGACACGTGTTTTCGGTATTCGAAAGACTGTATGTATGTATTAGTGATCCAAAACACACCCGGAATATCCCTATTATACTCATAGCTGGATGGTTCGTGCATCCTATAGTAAGCCTGTAGGTCACGCTATCTCCGGAGGTGTAGTTCCAGTAGCGAACGATACATACGAGTGTACGTATCTTGTTCATCTGTCTTCTTTATGATATACCCTGCACTATATCGCAGTCTCAATGTATTCTATCCTATATCGCGTTGCGTTCTCTGTGCCTCAGTATAGCCAGTACCTCAGCCAGCGCCTTACACCGAGCTCGTTTAAGTGTTTATCCCGTAAAGAATACATGACAGGGTCAAATCTTACGGCCTAGATATACACGTATATCAATATCTAATCCGAACAGTGTCCTATTGTGTGCATATGGATGGTACAGCTTGCGTTCTGCGTTTCACTACGTATGTTGCCTGTGTTGACAACACACCGCCCACGTCATTCCAGGAACTCATTGGACCACCTCGAAAAAGGACTCGCGCAAAGAAGCCAAAGCAGTGTCGTTTGTGGACGTGCGAGTATACGACTTTCAATGGGCGCTTGACCAAAACATGGGTGCTTTCCTGTCTGTGGATAAGGGTAGCAATGAGCCTTTAAGGTAATTGGATACATTTTGTGTGTGTGTGTATGTGTGTGATTTGGTGTTAAAACATGGGTGCTAGTTCGTCTGTGGATGAGGGCAGCGACGAGTCTCTAAGGTAATTAGATACATTTTGTGTGTGTGTGTGATTTGATGGTAAAACATGGGCGCTTTCTTGTCTGAGGATACAAAAGGGCAGCAATGAGCCTCTAAGATAGTTAGATACATTTGTATATGTGTGTATGTGTGTGGATGTGTGATTTGGCGGTAGCCTTTCCAGGGCAAAAACAAGTATGCACTGTTGCAATATGGCCCGTGAATACCTACCTCTGAAAACCGACATGAATTGTCGCTTCCTCAACTTTCTCGAGGTGGAGAGTATCAACACAATGATATTTGACTAAGCGTCAGTAGTGATAGTAGGCAAACGAGTGAGATACGGAGGTATCTTTTTCGAGCCATCGTACACTTTCACGTGTACATATATGCGTCACACGCCAATGAATATATACATACATACATCTATCTGAATTTGAACCCAACTGGTTCGTCCCATAGATTCCTCGAAGTGGAGTACATCAACAAGGTGCCAGCTGACTATCCGCCTGTAGTCATGGTGGGCAAGGGCGTGACATTTGACAGCGGAGGTATCTCCATCAAGCCATCGGCAGGCATGGATCTGATGAAGGGTGACATGGGGGGTGCAGCAACTGTATTGGGTGCTATGTATGGCTTGCACAGGCTGGGCGTGAAGGGACGCTTTATTGCCTGTATACCTCTATGCGAGAACATGCCCGGAGGCAATGCTGTGAAACCTGGGTATGTCGTCATATATATGTGTACGTATATATATTATGTGCACGTATATATATATATATATATATATATATATGAATAGATATAAATATATTTATATGAATATATATATATATATATAGGTGTGTGTATATATATATGTATGTATATGTTAATGTTAATGTATATGTATATGTATATATATATACATACACACATATCTACATCTATATCTATATCTGCATCTATTTATGTATATATTGTTTGTGTGTTCATGTGTGTGTGCGTATGTGTGTATGTATGTTTGTATGTTTATATACATATATCTATATATCTATATATACATATACATACATATATATATATATATATATATATATATATATATATATATATATATATATATATATATATATAA
>NW_014039998.1:26452-39446 GCF_001186125.1 Sphaeroforma arctica JP610
TATATATATATATATATATATATATATATATATATATATATATATATATATATATATATATATATATATATATATATATATATATATATATATATATATATATATAAAATGTTGTGTGTGAGAGAGAGAGAGTGTGTATATATATATGTGTGTGTGTGTGTGTGTGATTTTTAATGTATGCATATGTATATGTATATATATACATGTGTGTGTGTGTGTGTTTGGTGTACTACCATATACATGTGGAGTCAATGGTGCTTCATTTTGGGGTGTGAGTGTCGCGCTGTTTATATCTATTGAGATTTGTTTGTGATATTTGCGTGGTGTATGCCGATGCCATGCCTGTTCTGTATACGGCTCACATGTAGTGGTAGCTGACTGTATGCGTCATGCGTCCATATGTTGTTCAAAGAGCACTCAATGCAAGCGGCTAGAATCCATGTATGTTGTATTTGCCTGTGGATGCTTGCAAGTCTTTTTTAAATATGCTGTATGGGTCATGGGTATCTGACCGAGCGAAATTCACCTGTTTGTGACCCGTGATCGAACGATATTCAAACTGGGATGAAACGGTGACTGTATTCTATTCAACATTTGCAAAAAGATCAGAATATACATTAATCAAATGTTCTAGAACCCCCTTCTTGAAATTGGCACTTCTGTCCCCGATGTATTCGGGATGTGGGGAATCTGCATCATGTGCAGTGATAGTACCGTCCTACGCGATTGTCGCTCTCGTCATTCTAGTTTGATCTACATACTGCCATGTTATTCTGTACGCTATATCTCATCATCTCACGCGATCATCTCTCTCGCTATAGTTGCACGCTATATCTCATCATCTCACGCGATTGTCTCTCTCGTTATTGTTGTGAATTGACTACCGCAGTGCGTTCTCCATGGCGAACAGGGTGTTATCACTCCACACAACTGTCACTGTCGTCATTGTACTTTGATCAAAATATACTGTCATCATAGTCTCTACGACAAACAGTGATGTTATCACCGCATGCAGTTGTCACTCCCACTATTATAGCCAGTCTAAATATGCTATGCTCATAATCAGTGATGTTATCCCCGCATGCAGTTGTCACTCCCACTATTATAGCCAGTCTCAATATACTATGCACATAATCAGTGATGTTGTCACCGCATGCAGCTGTCACTCCCATCAGTATATCCTGTCTAAATATACTATGCACATAATCAGTCATGTTATCCCCGCAGGCAGTTGTCACTCCCGTCATTATAGCTAGTCTAAATATACTGCCATGGTGTGTCCATCATAATCAATGTTGTCACTCCCATCATTGCAACAACTAGTCTAAATATACTGCCGTGATCCCTCCACGACAATCAGGGATGTTGTCACTGCACGCAATGGACTGACCATCACAGTGGACAACACAGACGCCGAGGGTCGCCTTATTTTGTGCGACGCTCTACACTATGCTGAGGAGGCGTACAAGCCCTCGGCCATCATGAGTGTGGCCACCCTTACGGGCGCTATCGATGTTGCACTCGGTTGGTAGACGTGTGTATATGTTGTCGTACGTTTGAGTGTGTGTATGTATGTCCGTGGGTATGTGCGGGTGTATGTGTGTTTTGTGTGTGTGTGTGTGTGTGTGTGTATCGTGGGGTTTGAAATTCTGGTATTTCTGTGCGCCACTATGCAAAGGAGACGTTCGAGCCGTCGACTATTCTGATAGTGTGCGCTGAATATATATGTCGCTTAACCTTGGTGCCCGTTTCTGAGCTAGTGTGTACATGTGTGTGTGTGTACATACCTGTGTATATGCATACATGTTTATGTACGTCAGGGTGTGCGTATAGTTGGCCTTTTTGAGCGACATTCTACACTCTAAAGGAATGAACTATAAAGCATCGATCTGACACGTGTAAACCACACCTTGTGGCTGCTAATGCTAGAGAGCCTAGATACTCTGGATATACAATGTTATCGTACAGCGGGTTTGTCCTCTGCATCCAATAGGATACAGGCTGTCTGATTGTCGTATAACTGGTTTATACAACCTTACCCTCGCGCAGGTGTTGGTGCGGCGAGTGTGTTCTTCAAATCCAATCGGATGCAGACAGTCTGATTGTCGTATAACAGGCCTGTTCCATCTTATCCTCACTCAGGTGCTGGTGCGGCGGGCGTCTTCTGCAAGTCTAACAAGATGTGGGATTGCCTGGATGACAGCGGCTATGTCACCGGGGAACGACTGTGGCGCATGCCCACGTACAACCACTACGACAAGCAGATGACCGGACAAGTCTCAGATCTCATCAATGCTGGCGGAAGGTCTGCGGGCGCCTGTACAGGTGTGTGTACCTTACCACTACACACGGATGTTGGGTGTACGGTACATTTAGTCACGCACCAGTTTTAGTTGATTTTCCTGGCAGATATCTGGAGATTTAGTCTCCGTATAGGTCTCAATCTGTATTCACTGAGCTGGCTCTCACACTATCGCTTATGGGATCATAGTGTACTCCGGTAACAGTACATATACAATCATACATATCGATGCATGTCCATACAACAACCACAATTGAAACCTCTGGCGTGTGTGTTCAAACGTTCCTATCTGCCTGGTACAACAACCTTTACCTCTGTGCCTTCCCTTGTGGTATGTCTCCCCTCTCAGCGGCCGCTTTCTTGCGAAACTTTGTGTCACCAACGACACATTACGCCCACGTGGACATTGCCGGGGTGATGCACTCGCCCAGCGATGGCAAGACAGGTATGGACAAAGCACCTCTGAACTGCACGTGTGCATGTACGCACATGAAAATGGAAGTTTTTAAGTGTTGTATCTTTCGGCCTACTCGTGTATATCTGTGTCATTATGAGTATATTTTCAGATATGTTGCAAGCCGAATTTCCCGCGTGTCTGTACATATAAGCATATTTTTATACTAGGTTGCTAGGTGGAACTACTCTCGTGTACGTGTACGTACATACATTCACTGTGCACAGCTGTTCAAGCACTTTAGTTCCAATCCCCCAAGACTGTCTATTATCGGATCTAATACATCATCTTCTATTTCGTGAATTTCAGTCTTTGTAAAGACAAGTCGCTTAACTCGTATGTGATCACATTTCTGGTAGGATGTGCGAGTCCTTACCTCAGCGCCGGAATGCAGGGAAGACCGACACGCGCCTTTGTAGCGTTCTGTAAGAAGTGGGTAGAAGATCAGGTACAGAAAGTCTAATCGGCAGTATTATGCAGTCGACAGACATAGTTCAGATTGAGTTGGTGTCACATGCAGCTGAGGGATATAAACGTAGGCTGAGCATTTGAAGCGAGACGCTATTGGTATTATTAGGAGCTCGCACCAGGAATAAATGGCATCATAAGATAAATTGGCCCCATCACCAATGATGTCAGTCCCAGCACCAATGATGTCAGTCCGTATAGGCAAAATAATAGTTGTCTAAAGGGACATGCAATAATTTCGTATTTTGTGGAATAGATCACTCGTGCCGCGCACGCTTGGTCGGATGGATCCGTAGAATACGTGCACGAAATGGTATCTGCAACCTTTTCAATGCATTTGGACCTAAGAGCTCATATGGAAACATATCTACGACAGGTAGATAAATGTTTTCGTTGCACAAAAACCTGAGGTATCGTCATATATGCCAGCGTCGAGCAGAAGCACTAATATCAAATTTATGGTCAAAGATACGAGGCCGAGGTTTGATGGATCCCACCATGCATGAGATAGAAGAATAAACGTTTATTTGGTTAGAACGCCATCTTCGCCCCTCTGTGTGTGTGCGTTGACCGTTGTCTTGCATCATGAGGGCGGCTTGTCTACAGCTACCCCAGATTGAATAGTGTTGGGAATGCTGAAGCACCTTCTGCCTGTCGTAAATCATATGCTGATGTGCCTGAGTTCATACAACGTATATATAAATTATCCCATGTCCAACTGCTGTTCACATGGAACCTTTCTCCACTTCAGTCTTCAAAGTTCTCATTTGAATATATAAATATATATATATATATATTATATGTATATATATGTATGTTTATTTATATATATATTATAATATTATATTGTATTTTATTTATATATATATATCAAAAGGACACCCATCGGCACATCTTATTCCAAAGGCAGAACCATAAATCGCCGTACGAAAATACTGTTCGTGATATACACAAAATAAAGTTGTGTACTCTGTCCCTGATAGTCTATAAGATCCTAAAAATAGTATGTTTTTTTTTTGCTCAGACCAAGTGACACCCCCTAGCGGCTACCAACAGTAGCCCCGCAAATTCCGCTGTGTGATTTGTGATTTCGGCTGCGCCTCCTTATTTCGCGACTCTTAAAACAGCAGAGCATTTGTCGATTGGCGTGTTGCATAGACCTGTGCTAGCTCTGAGGCACCCACTTGGGGAGGCCGATGGCTTACGACCCAGTGTGACTCGGCAAGAACGCAATAACCGGAATAATCTGTGCATTTTTGTGCAGCTGGACAGCAGATTCTAGCCTGCTGAGACAGCCACGATCACCAATGGTAGCCCGTAAACAACACCGGATATAGCCGCGTGGGTGCATTCTTATGGCCAAGGTAGAGGCATGAGCCGCACGACCGACTGGGTATTGGGGTGTGGTTATGTGCATCACCCGGGCGCTGGGGGTGGTCCTTCCTGCCCAGTATTATGACTGTGCCTGTGTTTGTGCTGAGGACAGAATAAGAGAAGTTAGGAAATGAGGTTGATGATCATTCTCGCTTGGCCGCGATGTATGACAGAAGATATCAAAGCGGATTCCTAGGGGATGCTACCATGGGTACGAGCAAAGGCGGTGTGTGTGATATGGATCCACTTAGAATTGTGGTCCGCAACATGGTAGTTGAAGGCCCAGATCACAGTTATCTCTACCGATGGCCAGCGATATTTAGTCTAGGCCAGTCACGCCCTAGAAAAATTTCAAACGGTAGCACTTCCGTCTAAGCTCAATCGATCCGTTAGCCGGATTACATAGGATCTCTAACCGCGTCACTCGTGACTGTTCTTTAGAATAAAACTTATGTAGTGCGTATATGTGCACCTGATGTTCAGGTCAACACCTTGTGCTCAATTTCCAAAAGTTTTGTATTCTCTTTTATTATTCTCTGTTGACTAATGGCTTGGTTTCAACTACAAGCCTATCTCGGATCACACCAAACACGACCGTCCGATACACTCACAACAACACGATACGACTAACCATCAGCACACGAACACTTACCGCCGACTTGGATTTCTTGGCTTTTTTCTCCTTCTTATCCTTCTTTTCCCGTTTGACCTTCTTCCTGTGGGGTTCTCCACTCTCAGAGTGACCTCGAGGATCGTCCCTGGTATGTGTACGGTGTCCTCCGGTAGCGTGGTGTCGGTGGCTATCAGTGGCGGGCCGTGCCCCGTGTCTATCCGTCGCCATGGGTCTCCTGCCGGCCGATGTGCCTGGCGATCCTTTACATATGGAACATGTGTACGGGTTTAGTTTATAAAATCAGAATCAGCCGACGTATGTATTTCTGTATAATGATTAACGAAGCATAGACACGCCGCGGGTTGTATACGGGTTGCACCAGATGAAATACTCTCCACCACGTATGCATATTCGTGAGTGTGAAGTGACGATAGTGCTGATAGTCTCTAGCCCTCGCAGCAGTCCATTTGCGTCCTTGAAGAGAGTCCAGCAGCCACGTGTTCGAACTGAATGTTGAGTGCTGAATTAACGAATTTACTCGCCACATATGCAATTTTGTTTACCACACGGGTGGATCTGGAAACAACCAAATGTGAATCTATATCTAGAATGCAATTCGCTGTATACCAAATCTGCTTTGGATAAATATACTTGAGTCTGTGGACGACATTTGTGTGTATTACAACACAAGTAGTCATGCTTATGACATACGTGGATATGTTTACAAAATACGCAGATCAATCTGACAACATATGTGAATTTTAGGGTTTAAGGTTTAGAGTTTTGGCTTACAACATACATGATTCTATTTGACTTAAGAAGTTCTACTGATGACATACGTAGTGCCATTTCAAACATACGAAGCCCCCTGGTAGTAACTATCACCGTCATAATCCGTCTACTTCACACTCTTTGTATAAGTTGCGTCACACAATAGTATTAATGTGGATGTGCTCACAGCAAGTGGTTCTATCCGACATAAGTAGCCGTGCCGGTGATAAACGCAGATCTGTTAAGTACACGCGGATCTGTTAAAAATTTATATAGGCCCATCTTATAGCATATATGAAATGCGCATATAGCATACATGATTCTCTTTATATCACAGTAGTCCTACTGGTAACACATGTAAAACAGTTAGCAACATACGTGGTTCCAGCTTGAAAACACTGGCCATCCGCGACGGATCAAGTGGTTCCAGGGCCCGGTTTGACATGTTGGGGGTCTCAATCAAAGAGTACAGCCATGACTGCCTCTCGTACTTCTCAGCCTCTAATAAAGACGAACATACAACATGCGATAGAAGACATTGTAAGTTCTTACTATCAGTGGTGGTGGTGTAATGACTCGGACTAAGGGCCCCCTGAAGGCATATGCAGCGCAGATAAGAAGAGGAAGCGAAAAGCACAGCGACCCTTTGATCTGTTGGGCGTCTGGGCCTTCGGACGGATAGGCGACATGTATGAATGAGGGTCATTGATTGCGACTTTACGTGGTCTTGACATATAGAAATACGGGGCATTTCCGCTTGTGTCATGAAGAGGCGATGGGACCGTAAAGAAGATGCACACGAATACCATCTAGAGTTGGAAAGTGATGAATAATTAGTATTGTCCCTATACATGCCCACGACTACCAGCTAGAGCTGTAAAGCGGAAAATGCGTCTTACTTCCTTTGTGAGAAAGTGAGGTGCTGAGTGGTACATCCCCAAAAATGAACAGATGTCACATTGGAAGCCCGTCCAAACAACGCATCAATCTGCCGGGCGTGCTGTCTGGGCTAGCAATTATTCTTATGTATTGACAATAGTCATCGAGTGGAAACGAGATCCTGATCGCCAACAGACCACAACCGAAGATCAGTGAACAGTGTATCTATCCGTGACCACAATACCTTCTAACAATTGAGGATCACCAGATTTACTGTCCCATACGATTGAATTCCGCTTGTCGATGATGACCAGATTACCGTCATACCGAAGCTTACTGCAAAGCGTGTGGTCGATGAGTGAGCATTGATCACCCAAAGTCTCAGAACGGTACCATTTACACGTACAGAAGATGGATACCCGTGCTGCCAGATGTAGAAGAATCGTACAAAGACAGAGAGATTGAACTTAATAGCGGAAGTCCATAGTAATCAGTCCTATGTATGCGCTAAACCACAATACCAAATCATATAGGCCATTACAAAAATTAGGCATACACCGTATATCCGCAGACCTATAATACGATCTTCCAGACCAAAACCACCGCAAGTACTATACATCCGCAAATCTGCTACAACAGACCATTCAGGTAGAACGCAACTGCTATCGCATGCACTAACTATCCGCAAACCTATTATACCGATAGCACCGTTTGACAGGCTGTACACCTATCTAATACGCCATACCATTTAACAAACTATACATCTATCTGATGCGCCATACCATTTAACAGGCTGTACATCTATCTAATACGCCATACCATATAACAGGCTGTACACTTATCTAATACGCCATACCATTTGACAGGCTGGCACCTATCTAATACACCATACCATTTAACAGGCTGTACACCTATCTAATACGCCACACCATTTAACAGGCTGTACACCTATCTAATACGCCATACCATTTAACAGGCTGTACACCTATCTAAAACGCCATACCATTCAACAGGCTGTACACTTGTCTAATACGCCATACCATTTAACAGGCTGTACACCTATCTAATACGCCATACCTCCTAACAGGCTGTACATCTATCTAATACGCCATACCTCCTAACAGGCTGTACACCTATCTAATACGCCATACCATTTAACAGGCTGTACATCTATCTAATACGCCATACCATTTGACAGGCTTTGTGATCTCGGGATCTTCAGGTTGGACCGACCATACGACAGCACCCTGAGCGTTCACCAGCGACAACTTGCCTTCCTCGGTCAGAAACAGCGCAGTACCGCCGAGACCTGCACGACAACCAGAAGCAAGTGCGTGAGTTTCGATACAATTGAAAACCTTAAGCGCCTCGCCAACCGCTACCAAACCGGTGACATAGGTCACCTCTACTCAGTAGTAAGTTTCACATCAAGCCCAGGAACCTTTGTACAATAATAGGTGATAGCTGTCCAATTGGCTTCTGCGGTGTTTTTGTACCGACCGCTCACACAGGACATCTCTGCTCAGCAGGGTATTCAAGGGTATTGTGTATATCTTCTCCGTACGCCTATGGGGTTCGTAGCGAAAATGTGCGTACGCGACGCCACTAAGAAAAGTGTTCTCCATGTATTTGGTGTGTGTGTTCTTTACATACAGTTTACACTGTTAGATGTTATCTGCCCAACTGGCTTCTGTGTTTTGCTCGCGCACAACTCGGTTTCACCAGCTCAACTACGGTCTGGAGAAAGCACGCGTATGCAACCGAAATATCATGAGGTGTACAAACTATGTGTTCTACTGCCGATACACAGCATGAATAGGTAGGGGCATCGACTAGCCTGCTTGGCTCTCTACACATACCGGAAGTTCTGGGCTCCCACACGCGATTGTCATTCATTGTGATTAACAGATCGCCGCTGACATCTATGCTAAATGTGGCACCAGAGGCAGACTTAAGGCCTTCGTTGGGTTTAATACAGTCCCCTGGGAAGAGGGTGTCGGCTGTGACAAGACAGATTATATATTAATTATTTGCATTTATGATTTAGATATATGACTGTATTCGGTATGTATACAATGATGAATAAACGTGTATGATCAAGGACGAGTATGCACATACAAACAATATAAGCATCGCATATGGCAGAACGACAGTAATAAATGAGCGACGCTGTACCACGCCCTACACGCTCTCGCGCAGATGACTTATTGATCGTTGTGAGAGGATCACAACATTACCTGAGAAAACATATTTGCCATATTTCAACCACAGTCTGGACAAGGCGCCAGCCACTACGAGATGAACATTGACGAAAAACAATACGAAAGACCAGGTGTGTTTTATTGTCTACGCAATACAGGCGAAGAGAAATCGGCCGTTCGAAAAAAACACAGAGAAAGTAGCATAGTATAATAGTATGAGTGACTAGATTCACTTTAGTATACACTCCAATACATTCCCAATGCTCACAACGGTCGGGTTGTGTGTGACTGGTGGTAGCGAAGTCTGATACGATACAAACTGTTTCAATTATTCCCAGGACTGCCTGGTTCACGATGCTATGTTAAGCTGAGGGAAGTTGAATGGAAATTGAGCCGAAATTCGAATGCCGGCACATACAGAGTACAGGTATTCCCGGAAGGTGGTCGACAAGTGCATACATAGAGGGCCTGGGGTTATAATCCTGGAAATCAGACAAAGTATGGGACACTAGCATTAGGCAATGCACGAATAAAATTCAAACCATATTGCATCCATCAAGACGCATCACTTGAATATATAAATTATTAAAATATATATATATATATATATATATATATATATATGTATATATATATATATGTGTGTGTAGTGTGTGTTGTGTGTGTGTGTGTGTAGTTGTTAGTTAGTTAGTTTAGTTATATTATTATATATATATATATATATATGTGTGTGTGTGTGTGTGTGTGTGTGTGTGTGTGTGTGTGTGTATGTATACATATATATATATACGTCTATATCTAAAAGTATCTATCTCGATACTAATGCAACGGGGACAGTACGCAGAGCTCTCGCTGTTTTCGGGAGAGAAGCACGGGGCTAAATGACAGGCGCTGTGGGGACATACCTTCTTGTGGTGCGCAAACAGAGCTGTCAAGTTGTGCCTCTCAACGAGTTGTTTGATTTCCGTCGCCAGTAACACCGGCGGTTGGCCTAAGACGTTTATAAGAATAGAACGGTTACAGACAGCTGTCGCAGGGTTGGTGTGGGGAGTGTGTTGCGCTAGCTACAACGAACGAGCAGTACATATGAACCCACAGCGTGAGTGTGACCCAGACTTACGTACCAGCCAGACAGATGTTTGTGTACAAGTGGACGAAATATACTGCCGTCTGTACGGGTGTCCTATCAACGAACTCGCATGATCATGCAGATATTCAAGACGGTTACCTACGCTATTCGGGCACTGAGTGATGTGTGTATACTCAGACTCGCTAGTATCACCATCCATATGGACGTCGCAGATGCAAGGATGCATGCAAAGTTCGTGACAAAGCACGTACAGCGTTTGACATCATTGAGCGCATGTAATTGCAGATACGACATTTGGGTGAGATATTCGCACGCAATTGGGATATACACGTTGACTGACGACACGCGCCAAGGCCTTGACCGCTTTCCATCGATAAGACAGATAGACATGGTCATGTGCACGCAGATGCTCGGGTAGCATCCCTATCTTGGCTGCTAAGTGCATGATGTATACGTCTATGGGGGAAGGTAAATGCTATCCTTGGGTGAAAGAATTACTACGACTCCGATGATCCAACTGAAGCAGGGGCATTACCACGACCAGCTAGTGCAAGGCAAATGCATAAAACACTTTATATACATGCGAATATAGTCCACTAATTCATATACATATACATATAGTTCACCAAAGCATCTGAGTAAACACACCTGAAATTAAAGCAGGGGTACTTACATAGCCCGATAGTTGAAAATCATAAACGTGCATAACTCTTTTAACTTCAGTGATCAAAGTTGTGCAAGAGGCAGTACCACGACGACAATTATATGACAACACCCCCGTACACGAACACACTACGTCACCTTTATATATATATATATATATATATATATATGTATGTATGTATGTATGTATGTATGTATATGATCCACCGAAGTGTCTGAGTGCGCGCATCTGGGGCTAAGGCAGAGGTGTTGTCCCAATCCGATAATTTGGACGCATAGATGTATATATTCATATACATATACATATCCATACACATATACATGACTGACTATACACACCCGTGCCAAGGCATGGATACTAGCACAGCAAGAAGAATAAATCGGATAGAAATTTATATCACCAAATACGTACATTTATATAGTGTGTGTGTGTGTGTGTGTGTGTGTGTGTGTGTGTGTGTGTGTGTGTGTGTGTGTGTGTGTCGGGGTGTGTGCGTGTGTGTGTGTGCGTATGTGTGTGCGTGTGTATGTGTGTGTAAGTGTGTGTGTGAATGTGTCTGATTATACATACCTACTGCTAAAGCATGGATACTATCATGACCCCGCATACAATTCTAGAATCAGACGCATACACATGTACATATACACATACATGTCTGAATATACACTCCTGGTGCAAAGGCAAGGGTGCTATCTTGACCAGAGAGTATAAAAGCATAGAAGCCTATATATTTAAATACCAATACATATACAAATAGGACACAAAGTGTTTGACCATACACACCTGGTGCTAAGGCAGGGGTGTTATCATGACCCTAGAGTATAAAAGCATAGAAGCCGATATATTTAAATACAAATATATATACAAATAGGACACAAAGTGTTTGACCCTACACACCTGGTGCTAAGGCAGGGGTGTTATCGTGACCAGAGGGTTTGAAGGCGTAGAAGTCTTTATCGACACCAACCGGTGAGGGTGCATCAAACCCTTGATAGGCGGCCGTCGCCTCAGGCCCAGCCATTATGATCTGCTCCTATTATTTTATAGTATATAGTAGCCAGCACTGTGTTGTATGTCACCTCTCTCTGCAACACATTATCTCGTTGAAGTGTGTGAAGGTGTGAAGGTATGCACCACACGTTAATACTAGTTGTTTATGTCTAGGTAGAATAGATATCAACTATCTATATGCATACATATGAGCACTCTCGCGTATGTACATATTACATACGAACACTTTCTCGTATATTTATAGGCATGTATTTATGTATTTTTGACCGCTTAGATCTACGTTTTGAGTTTTCTCTCTAGGGTTTTAGCGTGAACCGTTCCCGTTTCCCGCCGCAAACATTTTATTATAGCTCTAATTAATCTATACGGATAAATAAGCGTTTACGTTTAACTTTTATCAAATTATGCCCCGGTATATTTTACTATACTTTTTCTCAGAACGTAAATATTATATATAAAAATAAACACTCGTCAGAAAACAGGTACCGTTACTACCGTATGGACTCGTATTTATTATATGTGAAAGTATCGCCGTTATCTCAACTAGATCAGTGGCAACTAATTGACATACACTGGACAGCAACTGCGCTCGCGACACTTAGAGCACAACAAACCTACAGTAAATATCTTGGTATATGTATATGCGTACATGTACACAGCGTAAGAATGGCGAATTTGAGGACCGGAGAGTATTCATCTCCGCGCCAGAACGGCGAAATGGGTTTTGACTCCCCAGCGAGAGATGAGGTGAGCAATATGCTATCAAGCTGTATGATGCGGCCTGGTTCACTGACATGCATCATGTCTTCATAGCTGTTAGTGCAAATATGTATTATCAAAGATTTATTTGTATACTTACCAACTGGATAGCGTTGATATAAAAGTATTCGATGAAGTCAATTTACATGTTGCCTGTTGACTATCTTGTAAGTGTGGGTTGGAGAGTATATTGAGGAAAGTGGATGCATACAATGATAGCGGGTATATTGTCGCTCTACTAATTTTAATACATTCTGATCACAAAAATGCGCTTAATTTTTCAACGCACGACGAACATACGTACAGGTGTATGTACACGTGTATATATATATATGTGTGTGTGTGTGTGTGTGTGTGTGTGTATATATATATATATGTGTGTGTGTGTGTGTGTGTGTATNTATNTGT
>NW_014039998.1:39466-53276 GCF_001186125.1 Sphaeroforma arctica JP610
ATATATATATAGGAGTATATACATATATATATATGTATATTGTGTGTGTGTGTAACTGTAAATGTATATGTAAAATTATTTGAATGTATATATATATGCATATATATATCTTTATATATATATATATATATATATATATTCATATATATATGTGTGTGTGTATGTGTGTATGTATGTATGTATGTATGTATGTATATGAGAATAAATCTGTGGATAGGTTATTAAACGTGGGAATACATGCACGTGTATGTATCAATAGCAGCATACCTTTGGTTCTCTATATGAGTAGATTCATACGCCTGATTATATCTCAGGTACCTTAAAACGTAGAGATTAGTTTTCTGTTCGTTCAATATTAATATACTTCTCCACATAAAGTATATGTATACATATTCTTTTGGGTCCTTGTACCTTGTATGTGTGTGTACTATATACGAAAATATATTTATATACATATATCTATATGATTCTTCAGATTTTTATTTACTGAAGCGGACGCATTCTCTTAATATTTGAACATATATATAGATATATACAGACATGCATGTGTGAAATCATATGTGATTATGTATTTGTTACCGCATATAAAGAACCCACTAATTCTGCTAGCTATATGTATGACATAGGCCTCAAATGACTGTAATTGTGTGTGTCCTTGATAGCCTCTTGTTTGTCTAACACGCTTAGTTAATGCGGTGTAAAATACACTGCACGGGTCCATACTTTTATATTTCAACGAACGAATGTAATATCGTGAGTTTATGCGACTTTACGGGAGCTATGAAACCCACACGCGTCCATTGCGTACACGATAGTATCAATCGCCCCAATTTCCAACCCAACCGAAGTTCCATGTAGCATAAGGTGTACATCTACACCGTTTTATTCAGAGTCTAAATCATGTACTCGCTATATCCAGCAAGCGCCAGCTGTATACGTTGAGTGTGGAGGGTGTCCCTCTCGCAGTTCTTTCTGCATATACCTATCACTCTATTGAAAGGCAAGGCATGCACTCCAATTGCCCCATCACAGCGCTACCGACAATTGGCTCAGGACAAACAGCTACTCGAAAGGAAACTGGCAGAGTTGAAGAAACAAGTAGACGGATACCGACGGGAAAACGAAGCTCTGAAGCTAGATTCCGTCGACATACAAGCCGATCTGAGGCGCAGCAACGACCGAATCCGCTCGATGGAAGAACAGGCAAGGCGCGATGAGCGTGTGTTCGAGGAGCTCGAAGAAAGGCTCGCCGACGCTAGTGAGGAGAATCTCAGGCTGAGAGAGGAGTTACAAATGTATGAGTCGCCTGCGGACGGAACGTGTCGTTGTGATACTACATGCCTGATAGATTGCTTGTTTCTAGTGTCTTGCGAGTGAATCACGTTACTTTTGGGGTTTTAGATTACGCTTGACGGACAGTGTGTTGGTGATGTTCTATTTATCTCGTGCGTACTACCTGTGTTATAGGACTGTACCTGATAGACTGCGCTGTGGTGATCTCCGCCACATTGTCTGTGTGATTTGGCGTCGCCCGTAACAAGCTGTCTGTTAATTAAGTCTTGCCAAGTTGCTATGTTTTATTGATAAACACAGCTGCATGGCTCACTAAAATTCATTGTTTTCTTTTGTGATGATACCAAGTATCTTTGTATGCTTCTTGGCCACCAAAATAGTAGAATCAAGCGCAGAGAAATCCGGCAGAGCCGATGAGTTTTTAATTGTATCGACCGCAGCACCGCATTGTCCGAGGAATATTAATTTACACAGAAACCACCGATCTAAGCCCTAACTCCTAATCTGGTACCATCAGGTGCACTGACGAGAGAGATGTAGCTGTCAGCAAACTACGTGAGCAAAACAAGGCAAAGTTTGATCATGATGGCATCATCAATGAACAAATGCAGCGACTTGAGGCCCTGAGAGCGGAAAATACAGAGATTGACTCGCACCTTCAGGTGAGTTTGATCGATTATTTTATGCACTTGTATGCGCTCGTCCGTGACAGCCACCGCATGATTACTTTAGCACATAGTATTGTAGCTGCAGCAATTGGCACTCTACAAATAGTACGGGTCTGGTGTGGGATTACATACGTACACGGACTGAGTGTTTGCATACGGCCGTGCTCACAGGGGGCCAAGCGAGCATTAGAACAGGAGCGCCACATCAGTACGGGACTGAACATGGAAATACAGTCGATAAATGAAAACCTAATGGCTCGTGGCCAGGAAGTGCAGGATCTCGTTGCAAGGAACAGAGCTCTGGAGGAGCAGATGATGACGCTGAGGTATGTATACTTGTGGGTTTAGACTCGTAATGTCAGTGTGGCTCTTTGGAAGTACTTTCTCCGGTGTGTAGTCATTTTCATTGCCCATGCATGTTGAAGATTAATTATGATATGCCAACTGACGTTGACCTCGGCCGTCCAAATGATTGGTATGTGTCCGGATTGTATATTTCTTATGATTGCATGGCAATTTGTACCAATTTCAGAATTGCTTAGCATGTATTTTCCTCGAACAAAAGCTAACCATATTTCATTCGCTCGCAGAATACAAACAGTCAGTAAAGAGTCGTATGACTCGTTGGCGGCGCAAGTGTCGCAAACAGCCCTCAGGCTGGAGCGTACGGAGACCGAGCGAGAGACTTTGAGGAAAGACTCGCAGGTTGGATTGAGTCAGCTGGAGAATCAGTTAATTGGCATGCGAGATCAGCAGGTATAGTATACCCCAGTTGTGTCACACTTCAGGCTTGGAAACAATCGCTCAATGGTAGTAGTCCGATTTTCCGGCTCTATTATAATAGGTTGACGGTCCTCTTTCAAATTTCTGTAGGCTAATCTGGTAAGCCGCTACCGTGCTGTTGTCGCGGAAAACAAGCAACTGCAAAAAGATGTTGATACTAATCTAAAGCGATATCAGGGTCAAACGGGAAGGAATATGGTACTGAGCGAGGAGGTGAGCGGATCCCAAATACTTTGTTGTTTTTCTATGTAGACTCGACCGTACTACTCCACACCGTTAGCACACATGTTTTATTTGCGAGTCAACCACGTTGTCGTACAGATCACAACATGCACGGACCTCCGTGAGTGTCGTAGGTCAAGTGGGTGGTAGTGACAAGTTGTTGCATGCGTGGGCATACCTGGAGTAGCTCGAAAATCATAAATGGAATACCACGTAGTTCATACATGGAACATAACTGAAAACACACATCTAATTTCGATATGTTTGTCATTCGCGCACATTCTCACAGCTCACGAAAATGGAGGACGAAGTCCGGGAGAAAATGCAGACTATATCAGAGAAAGACTTCAGCATACAAGAGAAGGCCGATGTTATACGGTGCAAGCTGGACGAGATAGAGTTGTTGAGAGAGGAGTTGCGCGAGTATGAAATGAAGAGCGTAGAGCTCGAGATGTCGGATTTAGACCTCAAAACTCAAATCGACAGTCTTGTGAAAGCGATCAACGTGGCTAACGATGAGCTTTCTGAGAAAAAGGAAGATTCATCTCGTCTAAAGTCTGAAATCGAGAAACTTACCACAACAAATAACGCTCAAAAGGTTCGTACATTATATTTTGTCTCCTCTTAAGGGTTTTTGTAGATCGTAAGTATAACTTTGTACCACGAACGAGCTGACATGGTATATACCCAAGATGAATAGTATTGGATCGTGTCGCCTAAACACCTTGGAGGTTTAAGGTCATATAGATATCGGTAATTGCATAGTATTTTGCACTTCCATTCACACGCGGCTGTTCACGTTTGCGCATTTCAATTTAATTTATCGGTAGTAATTCAATTTGTGTTGGTAAATTAAAATATTAGTATATTTCTTTCTTTTGGGATCTAGCTCACAACCAATCTTTCTTTTTCTCTCTGTATTTCTTCCGCTACAACTTTTCCAACCCACAGGCAGACCTCGAGCAGATGTCAATACAGTATTTGGACCTAATTGATCGATTACAAAGGTATTGTGCTCGCAGTTAGTACACCCATTTGTGGTAGGGAACACGAATTTATTTACTTTTGGTGTCCTCTAGCTCTAGTTAGAGCTTCAGGTACATTGGTGATGATGTGACTATCAACCTGTGCTGTGCTCCACCTCAGAGCAATGTCTCAAATGTCTGTATACCTCTGCCAAGCAGGGAAGCAGGGGACATCACTAAAGCTCAGGAGGCGGTCCGAAATGCTACAGATAAAGGTAAGTACTAGAATCGGACACTGTCGGTGGGTCTTTAATGAAGAGGGACGCTGCTCATTTCAGTATCGCCAAAACATCAGCCAGTAAGGAAATTCGATATTTAAATTAACTTCACTTTTTCCCCGCGACTCTAGAGTGCCCAAATTGTAGGGAACTTAAACTAAAACTCGCCGGCTCAGGGCTTGAAAGAATAAATCCTATGAAAATTGCGAAACGGGTATGTGTACGCAATTTTCAAGTACAAAAAAATGAGTGTCTCGTATCCCATAAATGACGAAAATTGTCACTATATATGTCCATCTACATACGCGAACATCTTTGCGGTCGACAAACCTTTCAGTGCACAATATCAAGTGAGATGAGTGAAATTGGTTGCACCGATGTTCTTAATCTTAAGTCTTGAGATCTGACATCTCAATTCCTCATCACAGGTGACTGATAATGAGCACATGCAGCAGGCGATGAAGGGTCTCAGCGCGAAGCTCAGCAGCCTGCTATAGAAGCAAACGATATGCAATAAATAATATAGTATTAGTCAACTACTTTGTTTTGAAAGATAAACACGACTTTTATCGTATAGCGCACTTGTTGTAAAGTAGGGCTCGTCGCATGTTGGCAGCTGTCAGTCGATATCAAGTGCCAATAACCTACGATGGCCGTCGATAATGAAGCATTTTCTGTGGTCATGCCTTTCACTTTCGCTGTTAGACTCTGTGGAGCCGATTTCAATAGGCAGGTTTCAATGTCCAATTTAAATCATGTATTTTCAGTCAGTTCCTTGACCAGATGAAATTTGCCTTATCCGCACGAGTGATTCGCGGCTAGCTCCGCTATACTACAATAAAAAATCCAACAAGAAAGGTATACATTCTTAGCTGAACGTTGTCAAACTTGAAATGATCATTTAATTGACATACTATTAGTGAACAAGCCAGGCACTTAGTGGCGCTGATGATGCGGCTGCCGTTTTTTAAGTCTACATTAGATCTTTATCGAAATCAATTGCCTATTGGTGAAATCGATCTCGATTTAATTTCGACCGCGGTGATTGCGGTGACGTAATTTTCGACGACAACATCACATTTTTACTGTTTGATTGAAAGCATGACTCTCTTAAACCAGGTATACCATCGTAGATGACAGTACATTACTACAATATCCCCGAACTGTATAGTAACCGCAGCGAGTGATATAGAATGTGATTTTCATATCCGTAGTATCAAACCTCGAATATGAGAAAGTAGGAAAAGAAATATCGAATTATCGAGTAATTTTGCTCGAAACTTCTGGGTGGCAAGTTACACCATATTCAGATATATCCAATTCGAGCACGAGAAAAAATGGCAAATGTATGCAAAACATGCAACAAGAGGTGTAAATGATCAAACGTCATCCACAAGCTTTACATTCATTCGAGAACATCATGTGAAATAGTCTTGCAGGGCCTTGCTCTCTAAGCGCTCTAAGAGTTTCGACCATGGTCGGGCTATCCCTGTGCACGTGTCATTTTTGCAAGGAAGTTAGAGCGTCGATAGAGTTGGAAGGGAATTGTGCACTGTGATACATGGGTACTTGAAAAGGCCGCCAGAATAAGTGGAATTGAAAGTGTGCCGCACGCTTTATACAAGATATGGGAAAGTTTGCATTACCTTAAACAGATAAGGTCAGTCAGCACACCTTGATCTCATAAGAAACGGATATTTTAACAAAACACCGTTTGCAAAGGGACATCATCATAAACGTGTGTGAACAACACCACGGGTTACAGTACCAACTTGAGGGCTAGTCAGGTAGTTAATAGCTTTAAGAGTATTGAGTGATTGGAATTGAATGCTCTAACTTCGTTCGGTGGTCAGAATCGATGAAAGTCACATACAGTCAGACTAACGAGTTTGTCGGAGACACTATTCTGGTACCTTTTTTAAAGTCCTTTATTGGTCTCATTAAATTGATAGGGTGGTAAATTCGACACAATCGCTTTTGATTCGATTGCCGCTCCCCTTTTGTACTTTTGAAAGACCATAGCCTTCTGAAAATTGATCAAGAAGGCTATGGAAAGACCCCTTTGAGCTATCCGTTGTTCTAAAAAAGAAGCTATATGATTTGATAAAGCAAGCAGTTAGGGAGTCATAAGACAGGTTTTTTTAAATAAAATATGTCTTAGAAGAGATAAAAATAGAGGATGTCTCTATACCACATCATACATGGCCAAAACTGCATGTACGGGCGACGCTTAACAACACACGAGCCTTAAATTTATCCAGCAGAATATTTTGGCCAGTTAAATCTACTTTACTGTATGACTGCGATTCGTAGCTTAACCTGACTCAGCAACCCCCCCCCCACACACACACACACACACCCAATAACTGCCTGTATCGTGCCCTATTACCTTTGTGATATATTCGATTTTACCATATCGTTCCATTTTGGTGTTGAGTAGTCGGTTTATGCAGATCGACTGTGGCTGTTTTCTGTCGAATTTTATCATATATACTAAATGTTTAGTGTTGTAGAGAGCAGAATATCACTGTTCTAGTCCACTGAGAACTGCAGCTGTGCGTCGACATGTATATCCCGAGTGAAACCTTCATACTGATTAATAAGTATGAAGTAGTAAATCTTGACGATGATGTAGAGCCTCAGATTCATCACGTGGTAGTTTATTTGTGAACTATATTGTGTGTGCTTTTCGAAGTTTTACGTTATTTTTTTGTGTTTAATGCAAGGAAGTACAAGGTCCGTCAAATGCGCATTTACCAAGGATTAGATACTATATCTCTATCCTGAAGCACAGTGTACTCCTGTTCAAATGATGAAAGCACTCGGAAATACAAAGAAACTTTGTGATAGATTGAGGTTTAGAAAGGGCGCTCTGTATTATAATTAGAGCGCGATTCATAAGAGAATACGTAATGACCCGGAGAAACCTCAATAAAAATAATCGAAAGAAGCTCAAAAAAATTGAGAAAAAAAGTCTCTATAGGAATCTCTGACATAACAGGTGATAAGCTATGCGATTTTGTGTTGAACTTTTCAGCAGTTGAAGCAAAGCTCGCAAGTATCTATGACCTCTCACGTCTTTGCTTATATGTAGTCGCGTCTATTCTAAATGAGCGCCTAATTGGCCCTTTGTTCTGTGAGAGGAATGTATTTATTTATCCTCTTTGCAAACACAGCACCGATATCGATCGTCATTACCTTCAGCAAGCTTTAACGACTGTAAAGTTTTACCACGGAGAAGAGAGCGCAGCTCAGGAATTTTGTAGACATTCTACTTCATGCTGTGTCAACTTTTGTTTGTATAGGCTAATCCAACTTTCGACAATAATTTCCACTTGATCGACTGTGAAAAAAAGTCAGTCAATTTACCACTATCGTTTAAGGATTGCATACACACTGTTACGTTCAAAGCGCTTGAATCACGGCGATTAACGTTGAACACTATGACAGCTGGTGATTTGTTTTAATTTCGTCTCAACCTACATTAGCTGTCCGAATGGCCATCACCCTGTCTAAATGACATACAATGTTTGGAAACCCATTTCCCTTCAGGTGATGCTATACTTTCTCAGTGAAAACTTTAGTAAGAGCATACAATCGACAACTGTCAGCTAGCTACCAGTTGTCATTATTGCAATTCACCAAAAGATCCTTTATCGAATTGATGTACGAAGTGGCCTAAAATGTAACAATGCATACTACATTCCTATGATCGTTTAATCACTATGCGCATTCATACATGCTGGGTATTCATAAACCAGATTCACGCTATGACTGTATTAGGAGAGCTGTAGACAAAACTCTGTGAGGTACATCGCCAATACATGTGTATGATGATGAACAAAGCTGCCTACATAGTGTAAGGATATGTACTACATCCCTAAGATCCTTAAAACACTATACGCGTTCACACAAGCACGTTCTTCAACCCCAGATTTACGCTATAACTGTATTAGGATAGCTGTAGAGGTAACTTTATCAGGTACATCGCCAATATAAATGTATGATGATGAACGAAGCAGCCCACATGGCGTAAAATATATATACTATATCCATATGATCCTCTAAGCACAATACACTTTCATACCAGCAGGGTATTAAAACTCAAGATTTACTCTATGTCTGTATTAGGAGAGCTGTATAGGAAACTATCAGGTTCATCGCCGACACAAGTGTATGATGAAGAACAAAGCAGCCGACATAGTGTAATCAAAATTTATTACATATCTATGATCCTTTAAGCACTATACGCATTCATACAAGCAGGGTATTCAAAAACTTACACGTGTAAGAATATATACTACATCCTTTATATGATCATTTAAGCAATATACGCATTCAAAAAAAAACAGGGTATTCAAACCCCGAGTTATACTATGACTGTATTAGGAGAGCTGTGGAGGGAATTCTATCTGGTACATCGCCAATATATGTGTTTGATGATGAACAAAGCAGCCTACATAGTGTAAGAGTATATACTACATCTTTATGGCCCTTTTAGCACTATACGCATTCATATAAGCAGGATATTCAAAAACCAGATTTACGCTATGATTGTATTAGGAGAGATGTAGAGGAAGCCCTTGTTCAACTTCATGTTGATCTGTTTACTTTCACCATTATATCGTAACCCTGTCCGCGGTCAACGTCAAATTCGTAAGGTGTGGTTATGTTGACCCAAGCTTATGCATTGCCCTCTGTTGATGCATATACACATATGTTTAACTTCTCTCCTGTGGTCCAACAGTATTTATTACATTGATCGAATCCGAGATTTCTTTATTTAACTTGACTCATCTCTATACCACATATACATATCAAAGTAGATTATTTTGGGTGCTTAAATACGTGTATTTCAATTGCCCAACTTCTTTTTTGTTCCATGTGCAAGAGATCTTGCCTGGCATTGTCCATTCTCTGCTTAGTTCCTTTTCGTATTATCGAGCTTGAAGACTTGACTGTGGTTGAAAACTATACAATTTGAGCAAAAGGCACCAAAGGATTTGTATCCTCATTGTGTCTTGGAGTATATTTCGGCATTGAATGTATCAGCTAAACACATAATGAAACTATGGCAAATACCAAGTAAGGTCCAGCCAGTACGAGTGTCCGGTCGAATTATGCTGGCTAGATTCATATTTTGCGTCAGCAAATGTGGATTCCTTTCCCTTCCAGACAGTTATCCATTTTCATCAACAAAGTTCAATATGGGAAATTAGTTACAGTAAACTGTTGTGTCTCACTTCTTCGTTCTTAGCCGAGAAAAGTACATGCTGATCATTTTACGTGCGGATGAATATGTACCTTTTTCTACAGTGCCAGGTTAGAGACAGATTGTCGCGGTAGTATGATTTTTATGTGGATGGTTTGGAATAAATAGAGGCATATTTTGAAAAATTCAATAGCGAACTCAAGGCAGACCTTTTCTTTTGGTAAGTGGCAACAATTCATCTCCAGCAAGTATTGGTTTTGAGGCGCTGCAAAATATATATGACTCCGCAAGCTCTTCATGACTACAATATTATCGGGTACCAAACTAAGTCTAGTCAGACAGGTGACTGTTCGAACTTACTACCTCTATTTGACGTCTAACGTCATCAAATCACGAATTCCGACAGTTATCCATCTCCCATGTTTACAGCACATTACGGAGTATTACTAGATTGTCTATTTGCTCAAAGTCGAGTGTCGAAATCGGGTATAGACAGTAATGGAGAGTCATTCTACTTCGTGCTTCGGAAATTATTACAGATACTGGTGCTTATTGTGTTCGGATGTATAATGTTGAATTTGGCCCACTTCTTGTTGGTCAGGCACGGATGTTTATCGACATGCGATAGCACAAACTTTGTACCAATTCGGAAGTCTGGCACTCCTCATGGGGTCACGAAACACAAGTTCATCGCGCATTATGTAGCACAAACTTTTCGGATGATTTATAATTTATGGAGATGAATATTGAGATACTCCAAGCATACCTTTTGATTTTAACATGAACAATCACATACGCACTCAAGCATCTATATAATCAGAAATACAGAGATAGCAAGTATTTGTCTGAGCCGCTGCAGGTGTAACGCATTTATACCAAATATTTACATTGTGTATCTATCCCAAAAGTCTAAAATAAATTCGGACCGCCTACTTCCAGGTTCGTGATCAAATTGGCATGCCGTGTTTATGGTGCAGTGCTTATAAGGATAATATTGCTTATTTCAATTTCTTCTCACATTCGCAAAGGGATAATATTACTTATTTCAATTTGGATAGATTTTTATATGTACACATGCACATCAGGCTTCATATTCGTGGCGAGGTTCTGGGAAGATTGGAGGGAAGTTAAGATTGTCGAACTGCCGCGAGAAGCTCGGGGCGAGTGATGCAACGATGGAAGACATACGGTGCGTTAGTCCACGACGATGGATATAGAATATCTCTACCATTGGTTGAGAACTAAAACCTGTGTGCCATTGCGTGGAATAAAGCTGGCCCACACTCGTAGTGGTAATATGGGCTGAGCCAGTCTGAGATGTTTTGAACGCGATACCAAGAAGGGTGAGGTTGTCATCCGCAATTCTGTTTCGGAGCAAAGTCGGAGACTACCTGATACCACACAACTAATGTATTTGGAATATCCTGGCCAGCCATAGCGGAAAGCATCATAGGTGGTACCAGAAGTCTCAAAGATTTGGTCTGAACCGAAATCTGAAAATAGTACTTCAGTATAGTGATGAGACGGGGTATGAGGAACATCAATTTATCGACCAGTACTGGATGGAGATAAATTGGTGCCCGCTGTACATGGAGAAGGAATCTCCCGAGATGTTCGTGGAGAGTCCATATGCCGTGGTAGTCATGCCGATTCTGTAGTTGTTGTTGTATATCCGGTCCAATTGGGGGTAGATTAGGGCCCACCAGAATACACCGCATTAGGTAACTGATGCAAGCAAAGTGGCTGAACGTAAAAGTCTTATCTCCGAGGCACACAAGACAGAGGCATCCACCCGTGCGATAGTCAAGCAATTTGAACAGGAACGTGTTGGTTGCTACCATGGCACAAAGGCTTATTGGGATGTGTTCACGGCTATGGGTAAAGCTATCATGGGAGAGCTTGTCCCGGTCCGTGCTGGAAAGTTCTCCCCCTATACATCGATAGTAGTATTGGCGGCGAGCCTTGCCTGTTATCTCCTTAGTTGTGAGATGTTGTGTGGTATTATGTCGGATCTGCTCGCGGAGCTTTACGGAGTTCTTTGTGTTAAAATGTGCATCCGCCCCTTGATTCTAGATAAGCGTAAGTACTGAACGGGAATTTATCCGTAGATCTGTTGCGTGTCCGAGCGGATCTCGTTAAGTGAGGCGAGTGGGTTTGTAATGTTGATCGAGTCAAGATGTAGTCCCAGACAGGCCTCAGGGTACTTCGCAAATTGGCGTGCTGAAAGTAAGCTGCAGAAGCGAAAAAGCCGTATGCGGTGGTGTGGGAGTTTTGAAAATAGAGTGCCTGTTATAATGGCTGCTGCTTGAATCAGCGCTGAGTTGTACCGCTCGTACAGCGTCTTCGACGCGACATGCCAAATAGGTGGAGTCCATGCAATGATGTTCAGATCATAGGTGGCCGTTAAAAGAATGAATGTCTTTAATATTTCCAACCGATTTCGCGGATGGCGCCAGCTGAACCCATGAAACCCATACGCCCGGAAGGACATTATAGCCTGGAGGAATACACGAGGCGGTCCATGTGTTTCACAAAGTCGATACCCGGTATGCCCTGGGCTACCACGGGCATGGGAGGGATAAGTAGGCGTCTGTCGAGAGTGTTCGCATTTGAGGAGCCTACTAGCGTTGTCGTAATGAGATGTCCTTTGATACGAAGAGACTGGGGGCTTGAGAATCCCTTGTTCTAGACGGGATTGGCGACCCCAATCCTCGATCGCGTTTGGATGAGCGTGTTATCTACAAAGAGGTAGGGGCGGAGGAGTTTCGACCGAGATTGCTCAAGCGTAATAGCCAGGGAGCCCATATAAATGATACAATGCTGTGGACCGACAATCGAACCTTGGAGTATGGTATTCGTTTTATGGAATAGAAATGAAAGCTTCCCACGATACGTCACCCGTGTGGCAACATTCTCGAACAATGCACGGAGACAACTGATCCAGTTATCTGGCATTCCAGCATGGCGCAACAGCATCCACATGCGCGGGAGGGCCACTTTATCGTATGTTTTGGTGATGTCAAGACACACACCATTCCAGGCATCCTCGGATAGTGATCGTGAAAGCCTTTATTGATAAATTGTATTCTCTGTTTGTTGACTTCGGAAGTTGTAGATCGTTACGAGCTATAGACTTTGAGTGATGTGTTCGGGAGGGTATACAGCCTTACGTATTGGCCGAACGAGCCAGTCGCCAAGCTCACGTTCCATATCGGACTAAGTGGTATCAATCACTTAGGCGTAGATGTATAAAAGGTTCTTCAATCTGTTATCGGGCATTTAGTTAGTAAACTATAGACTTTGAGTAAGGTGTTCGGGAGGGTATACAGCCTTACGTGTTCGACGAACGAGCCATTCGTCAAGCTCACGTTGCATGTCGGACTAAGTGGTATCACACCACTTAGGCGTATATGTATTAATGGTTCATAAATCTGCTATCAGGCATTTAGTTAGTAAATTTGGTGCACTAGCGAACTCGACTTGATTACTTTGCGTGAACTTGAAACAGAGATCGACTTCTAAGCAATCTTCTGATTTGCTAATCGGGTATTTTTGCTTTGCAGCAAATACAGACTACTCTCTAACTACGTTCTTTTACACGGCTATTCAACAATCCGTGATCTGATAAGTGGTGACACCATCTTGCACTTGGACAATAGAAGCATCATATAAACAATACTGAGATGCAGTACACTTAAATGGCCATATGAAACATCGATTCAAAGATTAGCGAATCTCTTCTATGCATCTATTTATCTCAGCTGTTTTGCACATCACATGCATCAGTCAGTTGCAAATTTACTGACAACCCATAAGGGGCGTTAAGTGTACATGTGAAATGTAACATTGTTAATTTCATATTCTTGATATACATATTTATTCGTTATATATTTTTGAAAAGAGTTTTAGATCATCCTCAAACCTGATTATTGATGAGAATGTGCAGAATTATTTTCACAAAATACCAGGCAGAGGCTCCTCTGAAAAAGGAATGCTGTGTTCAGTGAGAATGAGTTTGGGAAGTAATTTGCTGTTTTCTTCATAATCACCACTATAAGTCACCTTTGTGATAGTAGAACTGCAATGGCAGCTGCGACACTGGTAACTTGAAAATCTGCCACCGTCGCATCCTGGACATGTACCAAAAAGGTGAAGTGAGCATTAAATGCACTGTTCATATCCATATGCGTGATTGTGCGTATGAATTTTGGCCCTTAGATATTTTTGTTTCTCTGGCATCTGTTTTAGCCCAATATGTGTACACGGAGGCAGAGCTCTGATGACAGTAGCATCGGACAACTCCCGGGGGTATGATAAATTCAAAGAAAAGTACAACTTTCAAGATGAGAAATGGTAAGTCGCTCGCTTTTACTGATTTCACCTATATAA
>NW_014039998.1:53296-54573 GCF_001186125.1 Sphaeroforma arctica JP610
AAATATTTAGTACCCGATCCAATGGATATAAATTTAAACGTCGATATTCAATAACTCAATGCTAGCTCACTGCTAACCAAATTCCACTATATTTCCACTATGATTTTTAAAGATTCAAGGTATAGCTCTGAATTGCATGTCAAGACATACGTGAAGCAGGATTCGGAGACTCTTCAAATTCCAAATGGACTCGATGTCGAGAGCAGATTATGTCAGGTATATCCTCCAAAACAATCATGGTCATTGAGGACGTAAAAAAGGTCGACGTACCAGGAATCGACGTGAATACATGCGCAAAGGAAAACCACGAATATACAAAATCTGTTCTGCGAAGTACCACACTGCCAAGACTTGCACATCGTCAGAATTCCACAAAACCTGGAAAATCACAAAGTGACCGCTCTCATGAGTGCGTACCTGTTGCCGAGCATTATAGAATAAAGAAGGAAACTAGTTCGCATGTGAATAACTTATATATGAACTCTATCACAAGCTTATTTAACCCACCCCTCAAAATTCCCTATTTACTTCCCCAAATCAAATCTAATTTCATTAATCACTACCCGTAACAAATATGGTAGGGTTTGAGGATATATCCACTAAAATCATCCTGTTAGTGTCATAAAACATACTTACGTATTGGTAGAAGTAGTGATTAGTGGATTACACATACACATGGGGTAGTGTTTAGTAAATCGCCTCTAGCATGACTGCTGACTCCGCGATTTCACTTTGCTCCTTTATTTGTAATTGAAGTTTCTCTGAAAAAAATCAAGTCATATTGAGCAGTCTGAATCATGCCAAGTTTCGAAAGTTATTGTTTGAGTGTGAGTATTCCTTTTAGTTTCTGACAATTCTCAGAGATATCAGCTAGATGTTTCTTTCGTCTTCTGTTGTAAAGTGCATCGTTGTATGGTAGTGACTCTGTAAATGAGCCTTGATTATAAATTATGATGTACTAATACAAGGAGCTGAGCAGAAATAAAGAGACACTTTAACATGTGCTCTTATCGTATATTACATATTGCCAAGTTCATAGCTTATTGTGGGTGAATACGATATGCACTATGAAACGTTCACTTTTTGGCGTTGTCGAATTTAAAGTACTTACCAACTGCCCGAATATTTTTTTTGCTATCAATTTTATGAAGGCTCGCGCACAAGATAGCCACCGATAACGATTGTTTTTTTCTATTAATCTATGTTGTTGCATAGCAACTGAACATAAATTAAGTAACAAACGGCGCCCTATTAGGAACATATCTGTTAAATTGCGT
>NW_014039998.1:58352-60093 GCF_001186125.1 Sphaeroforma arctica JP610
TGTTGTGCGTGTGTGTGCGTGTGTGTGTGTGTTGTGCGTGTGCGTGTGTGTGTGTGTTTGTGCGTGTGTGTGTGTGTTTGTGCGTGTGCGTGTGTGTGTTTGTACGTGTGCCTGTGCGTGTACGTGTGCCTGTGCGTGTACGTGTGCCTGTGCCTGTGCCTGTGTGTACATTCGACCAGTGTGACCTCGCCCATCTCTGCTTTACAATTATCATATAGGCGCTTGTATCTGCCAAAGCTATATACTTGTCCAAATTTCGTATTCTATATGCCCGCATACACTCTGCATTGCACAAATTACGTATTCTGTATGCCTGCATATACTATGCATTACCCAAATTACGTATTCTGTATGTCTGCATATACTATGTATCACCCAAATTACGTATTCTATATACCTGCATATTCTATGTATTACCCAAATTAATGCCCGCATACACTCTGTATCTCACTCTTTCCTCTTTGCGCAATCCACAACACAGCAGTGTGCCTTGAAAGGCTGTCGAGAGTCAACGCAAACCAGGTCTAAATTCTGCTCACAAGACCATGCCAAGCACCACAGAACATCCACCACAGCTACAGCTAAGAAGACAAAAAAAGACGGCACACACACCCCCACACACACACCTGCAAACACAAAGAAGGAACGCACGCTCAACAGCACATCAGCCTCTCCTACACCCAGCCCACAGGTGGGTGCACACATAGTTGGCCTGGCGTGCCGTTAAATATATATATATGTGCGTGTGTTGTGTGTTTGTGTGTGTGTGAGTGTGTATGTATGTATGTATGTATGTATGTATAAAAAGTATGTGTGTATATATGTATGTATGTATAAATGTATGTGAGTGTGTGGCTGTGATGGGTGTGTGACTTTGTGGCTGTTATGGGTGGGTGAGTGTGTGGCTGTGGTGGGTGGGTGACTGTATGGCTGTGATGGGTGGGTGGCTGTGATGGGCGGATGAGTGTGTGATTGTGTGGCTGTGATGGGTGGATGAGTGTGTGGCTGTGATGGGTGGATGACAGTGTGGCTGTGATGGGTGTGTGGCTGTGATGGGTGGGTGACTGTGTGGCTGTGATGGGTGGGCGAGTATGTGGCTGTGATGGGCGGGTGAGTGTGTGACTGTGTGGCTGTTATGGGTGGGTGAGTGTGTGGCTGTGATGGGTGAGTGAGTGTGTGGCTGTGATGGGTGGGTGTGATGGGTGGCTGTTGTATGTATGTACGTATGTATGTATGTATGTGTGTGTGTGTGTGTGTTTATGTATGTGTGTGTGTGTGTGTGTTTATGTATGTGTGTGTGTGTGTGTGTAAGTATGTATATATGCTTCTCTTCGTCAACTACCGCACTCACTTGTCTGCATCAGTCATAAACCAACGGCACATATACTTAATCAGAGCAGTTAGTTTGCGTATTGTGTGCACAACTCTCTCACTGTGACCAATTGACGCCTGTGCCACTTTGTGTTGTCATGTTATAACAGCATCCATACGCGTCTAGGGTTCTTATGACACTTGCTTCTCTCGTATGTGTGGTCTTCATCTCACGCTCTGTGAGGGCCTTAACACTTTACTGTTTCTTCTGGTTGTAGCAATGCCACTTGAGGGGATGCACCAATCAGCCCATTGCACGGACAAACTACTGCAGTGCCGAACACGAACACGAGCATGTCTTTGGTGTCACACCCATTGATGACAACCCACTGTCGATAACGATCCAGGTATATATATATGTATGTATATC
>NW_014039997.1:0-1805 GCF_001186125.1 Sphaeroforma arctica JP610
GTATGTATGTATGTATGTATGTATGTATGTATGTATGTATGTATGTATGTATGTATGCATGTATGCATGCATGTATGTATGTATGTATGTATGTATGTATGTATGTATGTATGTATGTAGATATATATACGTGTGTGTGTGTGTGTGTCAGTATGCACGTACAGTATTTTTAATACAGCCTGCAAGGGTTGATTACCCGAGATAACAAGCGCTCTCAGCTCATTTGACTTGTATTCCGGCCAGGTACATCTCGACAGGTACACATAGACCAGTCCATAGTCCGCAAAGGCCCATATACTGAGGGCCAGAGCAACACCGTACCAACCTACCGATTTTACCATCACGATCTTTTGGACTGTATATACATACACTAGTATGTGTATGTGATATACTAGATGGAATAACAGATATACAAGGCTGCATTAGGTTCTCACTTTGATATTCTTGTCATATATGTGTGGTTCCGAGACCCCCCGCTGCAAACCTCATATTTGGTTCATTAGTAATTTATGGTTGGTGCTGGACAATATGCACTGTTGCGTGTATACAATGTACAATTTCTATTATCGAGACCCTTTTTGAAACAACATCAAGAGTCTTTTACATACACATAGTTATATACACATAGCTTATCACTTCAAATCAAATGACATATATAGTGACACACACTCGAGAATGTGTACATATTTTGACTTCGTGGTACAATAGCCCTCTCAATTTGACTAATACACCTGATATTTATCTCCTTTTTTTTTGAAGTTAAAAACAGAATTCTAAGTCTAAGAAGGCCCATATACCGTCTGTAGTAGGGCGTAGGGCCGTAGTCCCCCACATTTTCGAGTAAATTGCCATGACGATTCACGAATAAATAAAGGCCCAACCCATGACGTCATTTCTTTTTGTACCCCATGCAGTAAACGTTGAACGGCAACGCAAAATTTAAAATTCTGGAATACATAATGTTCGTGTGTAATTATGTAAATATAGTGTTAATAGGCTGCTATTTTTTAATTTAAAAAAACGGGATTTAATCGTTATAACGAGAATTGGACTGCTTTCGGCCCAACACAATAAACAAATAAATCGTACCCTCTGACGGTCTGACCTCTGTTACTGTAACTCATGGAGTCATGGACTGCTTAGGGCCATAGGCCCTTTGTGCACATAAAGGGCGCGAAAGCAATGGCCAATTAAAAGGCAATACTCAATGAAAGAAGCATAATGAAATAATGATGCATTTATTTTGAAAACTTGTGTGAATATATAATGTATTTACATAGCCGCATTGTATAATTCAGAAGACTATGATATTTCGACTTCATGTTTCTTTTATGTACTACAACAGTGGCTAATATGCATATAAAGTATCTATGACATATGTGCGTATATACAGATCATCTGAAATATACTAATTGCAATTGTTTGTACCATATATTCCCGTCTCAAGTAATAATCACCACTGAGACCAACATTGCCCCGCAATGCATGCCACATTTATATAGTTTAAATTAAGTAGCGGTAATTGATACTATAGTTACATATTAAAGACTTCGATACACAACAATAACGACATTAACAGCATTAACTCACGGACCTGCACTATAATATACAACAATACAAAGCAGCATGTGCTTTTGTTGCTTCCCGCTGGAACATCCTTTGGGCTGTGGATTCCGAAAGGTCGGCCCAAATGAAGCACTCGTTGTCACTGGTGTGTGCCACGACCCCTCGACGATTTGGAGCAGTGCAAAGGTATGAATCCATTCCATCTCTAATGATGTGTATGTGTATGCCAGAAATGTATA
>NW_014039997.1:2381-7710 GCF_001186125.1 Sphaeroforma arctica JP610
TGTGTGTGTGTGTGTATGTATGTGTCGTGTGTGTGTGTGTGTGTGTGTATGTGTGTGTATGTGTGTGTGTGTGTGTGTGTGTGTGTGTTTGTGTCTGTGTGTGTGTGTATTATATTAATCTTTTTGCGATGGTTTCGCAATCGAGCTTGCACCCGTACTGACTTCCTTGTGGTACGGCTCTGTTGCTGCCGTCCGCTCTGGACGGTTATTCTCCCATTTATAATCTGGACTATCTGCTACTCTAAATATGCAACTTCGCTTTGTTCAAGTAGTCATATTGGAATATGACCGAAACGATCTCGCATCGGTGTGTATTTTTCAGTGAAGGTAGATCACCACGTTTATCTATAAAAAAAAGTCTTATTGGTGATATGTGGATTCTAGTTAGTCTGGTTGAGCAATTACGCAAGTCGATGCCGTACTTTCAGACTTTTTTTTCACACTCACTGTTAACACACTGGCCACTGTCACTGCTATGTATAATCGAGCGATCTTCGCTTCGAGGGTGTATATTAGTGACCTTTCTGCTCATTAGTTCAAAACAATCGCAGTTCTGATCCATTATAGAAAGCCCACCGATACCTAGATAGAAAGTTTTCATCAATATTCGGTAGTACATAGCATCACCAAGTCTAAAATATCGAGCATGGGAATCCGGCGGGCGATTGACCTCATGGTTGTTATTCGCCCGTTTTTAATTATAAGAAACCTCAATGCTGTACAGGAACAAATATTCAGTTTCTGTGCTGTCAGAGGTGTATCGCTGTATACCGGGACACGGATCTATTTTTGGATTGGGTTTTACACACTACGCACACCCAGGGATCTATTTTTGGATTGAGTTTTACTCACCACGCACACCTAATCTTTCATACAGGTGTTTGTATGGCCACTGCAAGAGGCTGCCAGGCTGGACAAGAACACTTTCACGGTCCGTGTACTTTCAGTGGAAGTGTATTCGCTCCATGGTGTGCCGGTGACTGTGTCAGCATACGCACAGTGCAAAGTGTCTACTGAACGTGTGCGGGTGGCGGCACAGTGCTTGCTCAGCAAAACACAGGCGTATGTGTGCATGTCGTTGTTTCAGGGTACGGATCATATGCGGGTGTATATACATATCTGTAATCATATTTATGTGTGTGTGCGTGTCGTACGTTTATATTTCATGTGTAGATATTCGGTGCATACACAGCAACTGTACACGTGTGCGAGAGAGGTAGAATTGGTTGAATACACGCTCACATATTGCTGCCGTGTATACGGAAGCCCAGTGAGTGTACGACAATGAGTACATACGTTTTTCTTTCTAAAAATTCGCACCTTCATCTGCTAAGGGATCATATATAGAATCTAAGCGTCTGCCAGTTTTCCAATTGGCCATAGTTAAATGGTTGACGGCCTTTGCAATACTTCCTCATTCGGTTAAGACATTTATGCCCTATAACAATAGCTCTGTCACTGGCTGATGATTTCACGATTTCTTGTGATGGAAGTGCGCATCTGGCCGGATTCATTTACCATCGGAGTATTTGTTTTAACTGTATTACAGAAGTGGAATGGATATCGTATCGCATAGTTTGATACGTGTTGTATTATATAGCTCAATCAACTTGGGTATATAAGGTGTTGAGGGGTCATCTGTGCGTGTATGGGTTTTAGGGATGTTTCAGAAAAGTTTGAATACGTATATTAGCCTATGAGCCATATGTTTCCCATTTGCACTGACATGCTTCGGTTTTATAGTTGTGAAGCATCTCATAAGACTATTCTGAGTACCTATGTATTTAGTGCATAAGTTGATCATCTAGTAACAACCAAGCCTCGTTTACGGGTCTGATTTTGTGTATGTACCTCTCGCATCAATATCCCGCAGGGAAATCGAACAACTGGTGGTAGACACACTAGAGGGCCATCAACGAGGATTTATCAGCTCTTTGTCAGTGAAGGTGTGTTGTATTAGGAGTTGATACGCTCGCTCATTGTTTCGCGAGTGATTTCGAATGTGCATGTGCGACTCTACGAGCCAATCTTGTTTTTTATACGAACGAAGTCACCGTGCTTCGTCGTTGGGTTATCTCTTTGGGCTATACGTAAGACCATCTCCTGAATCACCTACACGTGGAAATTACATATATAAGTTCTCTACCGTTGTGTGGGTTCCCCAATCCCTATTCTTTTGCACTCAGGTTGAAGTGCTACTCTCTGTATCTTATTCACTGTGTGTCTGGGACGCATTGAGTCCATTTAAATGGAAATGCTCATTTGACACTAATTCAATTCACCGAACGGCAGGAATTGATATCTGACAAAAACAAAATGGAACAGGCGGTCAGAGACACCGCCGAAGTTGATCTGCTGAATTTTGGGATTGAGATTATCAGTTATACAATCAAGGTAAGAACTAGAAAGTTTGCCATGATGTTCATTTGTACACTACTGTCATCAAAGCGCACAAATACTACTGTGTCTGTTACCATACTTCTGCATGTATTTGCGTCCATCTGCGCGTGTACACCCGCTTACTAGTATATCGCATTTCTTTATATCTGTTACTGTATGGGTATGTATATTCAAGTTCGTTTCTGACTGTGATCTTTTTTTACATGTTCGTGCCTAGATGCGTACAGATTTGGCATCATACCCATGAGAATGCACCACATGTCCATGCGCCATTTCCGATGACCTTATGCCCTGTTTGTATAGCTGAACCTTATGCATGCATCTCTCTAGTAGTAGAGCTCGTTGCGCACTTACTCTGTCTAGAGAATTTGCATGTTTCGGTCGTTTAAACACATAGCGCCTACCCAAGGTAGAAGTTCCCTACTATCATGCAAGACACTAGCTATCGAGCCCGTGCCGATTTTAAAATTCAATTGTATGTCATATTCTATGAATGGGTATAGTACAGTTCGTGCATTGATGCCCTATCTCTACCAGGCACTACATATCACCACCCACTAACTTAGTCTAATACGCGCCACATAACCAAGATCAGTAATGTACTTAAGGAGTGTCAGTATACAGCACCCAAATTTTTGTGCATCTTGTATCTCTTTTCAGGACATAGACGATAACAACGGCTTCCTTCTGCTTCTGGGTGATGCCCGGACAGCTCAGGTAAAAGCTTTCGCACGTATGGGTGAGGCAGACAGTACCGCTGCTACGCGCATTAAGCAATACCGGGACCGCGTGCCCAAAGCTGCCGCGCATTATCTGCAAGCCGTTGCCGAGGTGAGACTCTTTCTATTGATGTGGGTGTCGTATCCGATCGGAACCAATTTGCGTGCATGATTCAGGAGCACATAGTTTGCCAATTGGTGAAATATGACCAAATTTTATACTTGTATTGCACGCGTTACATGTGTGCATACTTGTCACACGTATACATCTTCGGATGGATATATGGATACAAATGTGTTCATATTTAACACATGCGCATACTTCACCGACGTATTTATGTGCGTACCCACACCATTCAGTGTACCTTTATATTTTAACATCCATCTCTGCACACTCTCGCGACACACCGTTATCATACAACCTCAACTACGCACATACCCACTTCTTAGGCGAACATCAACATACATACTCATACCCATTCTAAGACAATTATACCCAACATAATTGATCCGTGGCAGGTCAAAGGAGAACGGGATCTCGGGTTGAGAGAGTGTTACAATGTGAAAAGTGTGTCTACACAACAGGCAGAGGCCGACGCGGCTCCCTTACGACAGGTAGGATAACAAGTCTATCGGGATGAGATCTTTTGCGAGTTACATCCGCAACATGTAGGATTGGATCTTTCTGCTGGTTTTACTAGCGTCGTAGTCTAGCTTGGTCTATTCAGCGTGCCTTTAAGCCCAAAAATTCGTTCTAAACTTAAGCAGCGACTACTTCTGCCTATCGTCACATCCCTGATTTGGGAGTGATATATCCCTTGTATTTGCATAGACTATGGGACCCAAACTATCAAACAAGCTTCCAAAGTACCGTAAGTACTCATAATACCTCACGTCATAGATTTACCTCGTTAACGTATATCCTACATCAGGCTGCCCTGAGCGTATAGGGTATCAGGGAAGCCAACATGCACACTAAGAACTGAGAAATGCAGCATTCCGTACCTCGTTGATTGACTATCTATATCACGCGTTTCATACTCCACATAGGCCGCCCTGCGCGGACAGGACATCATGGAAGCCAACATGCAAACGAAGATCCGGGAAATGCAACAGCAGACGGCTGTGTGGGCCAATGAAGTGCAGCGCATGGACAGACAACTGGACTCGACCGTCAAGCAACCCGCCAGAGCTGAACGTGACCGTGTTATCAATGATGCTACGGCTAGAAGGTATTGTTTTGTTTTTATATATACGTGTATAGGTCTATGTTTGGGTTGTGTTGACACATCGGAGTAGAGCCGGTTGTGGCTTCGTTAAGTAAACATCGTGTGCATGATGCCAGTGATGCTAAGGCTAGAAAGTATGGGGTTGTTTGCATTTACGCGTATGTGTGTTTTAAATTTTTGTTGGCAAATTGGGGTGGAGCTGGCTACGAAAGCAACTTCGCTATGGCTACACGGCATGGTTTAGTTTTATACCTGCCTTTGAATAGCTGTGAGTTTGTATTACAGGTTTCTGTGCCTTGCACACAGTTGTGCAGTGATGCAGTAGCCAGCCAGGGCTATCTGTCATTGTGTGATCAACGATGCTACGGTCCATCGGGAAGATCCCGTTGTATCTCGCCTATGTGTGTGCGTATCCGTCCGTGACATATGTTGTCTGAGGTTGTGGACAATGGAACACAGCTAGAAATGAATTCTTGTGAGTTGAACGCGATCACATTTTGTCGATGATATGGCTAGTCGATTGTGTGTATGAGTGTCCGTTCGTGACCTTTGTAGTATGGGCGTCAGTGTGGTTGAACTCGACTGCCAAGCAACCCGCCAGGCCTGCTCTCAAAAGCGTTTATAAAACGGAGCTTAAATTTGTTAGCATATGCGAAATATACGTTGGTCGTTGTTGTCTATGTGGATCATGTGCAACATCTGAGTGCGTGATAAAATGCGCACTGTATGCACTGATATATACAGACAAGATATAAACGGGAATAGTCCTCGCCTGATTTTTATCTCACATTTGCTTACAAACTATTGTACTGTATTTCCCGCAAAAGGAACGAGCACATTTCCCAGGAGCAAGGCAAGGCCGTAGCTATTGAGGTACGTTTGATTGCGATCTCTTTATCAGCAATGCTGAAGCACATCACTTCTATATATATATATATATATATATATATATATATATATATATTATATATATAGTAGTAT
>NW_014039997.1:7730-34302 GCF_001186125.1 Sphaeroforma arctica JP610
ATATATATATATATATATATATATATATATATATATATATATATATATATATATATATATATATATATATATATATATATATATATATATATATATATATATATATATATTTATATATATATATGTATGTATATGTATATATATATCTCTTTCAAAAGTATCCAGTTGTTATTGTTGCGTCTTTCTCGTTGATCTATCCGTATTGGCTTTTACATATCTTGCAGTCGTGGTGCAAATAGTTTGTGTCTACCCAATCTACAATATGGACTACGTGTGAAGACAATATGAAAGAGTTGTTTTGGTGTGTGATCACTTTTAGTTCGTCAACACATCTCTCTATGCTAAGCGCGCATGTGTGAATCAGTAGTACTCAGGTTTCATACCAAGTCAAAAAGCGATTGTATGTATTCATATGTATGCGAATCCAAAATGTTTACGAAGTAAGTGAATACACTCTTTTTTATTGTACAAGCACTTAACAAATGTTAAGCGCCAGTATCGCATGCATAGCCCGGTTTATTATGCTTATCTATTTTTGCTGTGTGCATCCCTGTTCCTCGCCACTTGTTGTCATTGGTGATGCATTCGTGTCACACCTCATTTTTTTACAGCGTCTATGCTCGATTATATGTTTTGTTCTAGATTGATTTGGTCAGCTTTTCAATATGTTTTGATCATCTCCATACTTCCCTGTCCACAGACTCGTGCCACGGCAGAGGCGTTTAGTCATCAGCAGCAGGAAGAAGCGGGAGCCGAACAACTAAAGGAGAAAGCGCGTGTCTTTGAGTTGTATGGGCCTGCCGCCACTGCTAATATGGTGCTCGATGTTGTACCACAGGTATATCTTGGAGCTCATAAAGAATCTGTGCAATATGGGTGCATGTGATAGTGAGTAATTTATTGTGTTATCAATTTGTCCGTGGTATCAGAGTACATTAAATTAATTTCGTCTGATTTAAAAGATAGCGGGGGAGGGGGGGGGAGTGTTAAGAGCTTCTGTGCGTGCTTGCGTTCGGGTGCTTGTGTTCATATGTGTTTGCACCGGTAGGTGAAGACACGTTTTATCAACATAAATTTGTTCAGATACTGATTGCCTGTGTATGTACGAGTATGCACCCCCGTGTGTATATACATATATGTATTTTGTACACCATACTTTGTCTTAATTTACAACTCAATCGTCGACCATTTGCTAGTGCATTTCCCATTCGCGCACATGACCATGTATCATACACCTGACGATAGTCACTGAACACATACACGCTTCGTACCGCGAGCAGGCGGTTGCGGAAGTGTCCTCTCAACTGGAGCAGGTCGAACGGATCAATATAGTGGGTAGTCATCCAAGTGTAGGGGCAATACCTAGAGAAGTTAGTCGCGTTGTTGCCCAAGTTCCTAAGCTCATAGACCAGCTCACAGATCTCCACGTCACTGAGGTGAGTTGACATTTATTCGATCATGTTGTATAATTCGTTGCACAATGCTAGTGCGGATGCCGATAAGTTTCAGTTGCACATTGTTAAACTTCCAGTGACGCTGCGCCGCAGCCGTGTAGTTTACTAAGTATGTTCTCATTATAAGCGCTATTCCGTTTCTGTTCACAATGCTCCACAGTATATAAGCAACAGTATCAAGGACAACCACAACCTTGCCGATCAAGAAACACGTCAAACACGGGTCCGAACAAATTTCTCGACTTCAACGGGAGACCGGTAGCCTCAGCTGTGGTCTACTGAGGTGTAGACTCTTCCCGTCTCCGAGTAGTACGTAGGATCGTGAGCCTTCATTACAGCAAACACAAATTACACAATAGATTTATCAGAGCGTAAACCAAAACACGCTCTAGCAAATATCAGAAGAGCCGAATGAGGGCCACACAGACACCGCCCATTCGTATAAGGACAGCAATTTAGGCCAAAAAAAAAAATGTCAAATGGGAATACCAAATAAGGTCGCTTGCAACACTTGCATCCAGCACGGTAAAATTGCGCAACTGCAATGGAAGAATTCAAACTGAGTCAAGCAACGACTGGGCGAGAGCTTAGAACATTAGGATCAGGAAAATGTCAGTTTCTTCAGAGTCTGACAATCTCATACAGTCCGCAATACGAAGGCGAGATAATCTCACACACTCCACAATTTATGGGTGAGATTACTACCAATCAAAAAGAGTGAATCAATACACAAAATACGATGTATACAGCCTCATAGACCATACATGGGCCCACTTAGTCTCAATCCACCTACTCGTTGGATAACACAGTCATCGAGCCTGAACCAAAAAATATAGTCATCAGTACAAACGCCAGATAGAGTCCCACGAATACAGTCGGCTCCCAGAGGTGTGAAAGAAGCTTATCACTACAGCTGAAGACAAAAAATATTCTGCACGATGATTATGCTAAACAAGGCGTGTGTGAGTATTTCTCGGCCCGTTTCGGCCGTAGGAATCATCAATTCCAAGTATGTTACGTACCTTCGCGATACTTTACTGCGATAAAATATATCATAACGCCATACAGCGATCGATTCGAGAAACCCGGTGTTGTTTTTTCGTAATACATTTTTTATTGGTCTCGAGAAATTAGAATGTCATTGATTTAAATTGATATGTAGACCAACTGCACGCGAATCCACCCCTGAGCAAAATGCAACATATAAATATGTTGTTGCGTGGAACATTGTGCTAAGACTAAGATTCATTTGATCCTCACGTATATCATTTCCGAATAATTAAACTTTTGCACATTATAAACATCTTGTAGGTACGTCCTATCTCACAGATTGATACCGTAATATTTTTCCACGCATTGCCGGACGAACATCTGACCTCTCGTATCCAATATATCGCTTCAAAGGAAGATGAACGAGTGTGAACTTCTACACCTAAATATTTAATAATTGCTAAGAACAATCGCACAGATATGACAATGTTGAGCAAACAAATCTACAAATGGGGTGCAAAAGTACAACAAATGCATATTTATTTTAATAGCTAGATGCTTGTTCGTATATGACTGAATAGTGTTTTAAACAACAAGAGGGTGAAAGTATATGCACGTGCACATGCAAAATAGGTTGAGTGCACCGTCATATTTGTGGGGGAGTTTATGCATGTTTTAATTCCTTGCGTGCTATCGTTTTTAAGAATATTACGAAGCCAGACAAACTGCTGCTTTATAAGCATGTAATTTATTTTTGAATAATTAATTTCATACTCTATGACTATCCCATATATTTTTTAAAGCTACTGCATACGTTTATAAAAGCCTGTGAAATAAATTATGTAAAGTTAGATATGAGTTTTGATTTCACAACTCTCGGCTGGCATCTGAGGAAAATTGGGACATTGAAAGGTAGATATCATCTTATACAGATTGATCATGAGTCTCTAGAACCACTCTGCTCTTCATCGGTATCGCCAAATATGATTATTGTAAGGACTTATCGTACATGGCTGATAATAAGAATCATTTCGCTACCTTTGATGCTAAGTACCTGGAGAAATTTCTGAACCGGGAATTTGAGCTATGGAGGATTTAGGGCGCTGGTGCTGAATATGTAAAACTGGTATTATTTGTACTTTTTATAACCACACAATACCTTTATTTCTAGTTGTGGCATATTAGTCAACGTTACGGGTGTTACTTCGTCGTGACGTTTGCAACGGAGCATAGAAACCCGTCAGAAATCAATTATCTCCCGCGCAGTAGAACGAGCCCCATTTAGAGCACAGATTTATAGAAACCAAAAGAGGCGATATTCGAAAATTCGAAGCTCAAAACATTCGTTTTAGCCACCACTGCAATCATGTCCTTTAAATAGGGCCCAGTAAGCACTGTGCGTTGTTCCCGGGAAAGGCCACGCATTCAACATCGGCATTTGCTGATCTAAGTGAACGCGGCAGCAAAATAGAATACTATGACACTTACTATCATTAGTAAATCGCCACTGCCCTGTGTAAAATGCACAGAGAGAGAACAAAACCTACTCAAAGACGTTTTCATCATGAGAGAACCGACACCAGAAAGTTCACAGCCGACACGCACAGATATATTGTAGTGATGCGCGTAGTGACTCGCTTTGATAGCTTTGGGTGTATACATATACAGATATACAAACTTTAATCCGCATGCATGTGAATTAATTTTGGCCCAGATGAAAAAGTGTGTGATCGTTTATTCTAGATTTGAGTAGTCTCGACACCATGCCAGTCATTTATATTCTAGGCCGCTCACATGCAGATGCGTGTACCCTTGCCAGTCATCGTTCCAGACAAGACCGCGTGGGGCCTCCACTGTTTCCTTCATACTGGAGCGAAGCCGCATATCTATACAAGAATGAATGAAGAGAATGGTTTTGCTCCACCTTGTGAAAAACACAGACCATACAACTCCTAGTAATATGAGGTCACACATGAACACTAACCAACAAGAAAATACCAAGAGGGGACATGTAATGAGCATAGAAAGCGTTTACCCAGTGCAAGGGACAACGTATCGTCACAGGGAGTCTCAACTTCAAGGTCGCAGCCGGAGCTTCAAATGGGAGCTACCAGTCAACAGAAGAGTATAAGCTATACTCAAGTCTCTATAGATGCCTCTTATGGTATCTTCACACGCCAATGTCTGCTAGAGTTGATGAGAATCAGCATTTAACTGAGACTCAACAACGATGCGGAGTCGAATGGCAAGGTCTGTAGATTTATTGCAGAATAATTACGCAAGTACTGAAGCAGAAAAGTATTAAGCAATAAAGCAAATGCTGACACAAAAGAGAATATAGAACAACCAAGCGTAAATCATATGTGAATGCTTTGCGTAATTTAAATGTATGAGGAATTCCCAAGTGTTAGGGTAAGTACGGGAACCAACCCACACGACATGTATATCAAAGGCGGATATGCTGCTGCGATCCATTTGAATATATATGGGTTCGGGTTTAAATAGTTTGGTCAGGTTTTATTTGATACGTTATAGCAAGACATTCTTTGAATGATCGATAATAGGGGCATTGAAAGGTAGATATCATCTTATACAGATTGATCATGAATCTCTAGAACCAACCACTCTGCTCTTCATCGGTATCGTCAGATATGATAGTTGTAAGGACTTATCCTACATGGCTGACAATAAGAATTGTTTCGATAGCTTTGACGCCAAGTACTATCTCGAGCAACTGGATAAATTTTTACACCGAGAATTTGGAAAGTGCGAAACCAATCGTAAGCTGTATTCTATTTTTTCCGGGGGAAGGGGAGGGAGGGAGGGAGGGGGTTAAGTGTTCGAACTCAGTTGTACCCAAATCACTCGCCTGCTCCAAGCTGAGGTCGGCTTTGTTTCGCCGTTATCCCTGGTTCTGGTGTCGAGGTGCCTTATTCTTTCCAAAGCTGATATTATTTTTGCATATCACCTTTGTTATTTACATTACTAGACCTTTTTCTTTATTTTTTCGCAAATAAAATGACTATTCACTGCTACTAGGTTCCATATTGTCCTCAATTTAGAAGTGCATTCAAAACTTGCTTGTATCACAGCAACAAGTAGTAATTTCGAAATGCACATGGCGTTCACTCAATAATCTCAAGAATGCAGTCCTGGACATATGTATATACAACTACATATCTTGGGCGTTAAAAATAGTATTATCCACACACAGCCACGTCATTCGTAGTGTATATGTTTTTTCTCATTTAGTCATCGATATACGTTCAGCCTTGGTCTGCTTTCCATCGTACTGGAAGTACAGAAATATGGATTTCCTTAGTAATCTTGCAGTGCTTTAATATATGTTTTCTGTTTCAGTAATAAATTATATTGCGACCAAGTGTGTGAACCTGTTGGTTTACATCATTTCACGTGATTGTAGTTTTTCACGTGCGTGGTTTATGATTTTAAAGACGCCGCACATGATTTGGGCCCTTACACACGTTAAAAATATATTTCGCCTCCTTGCACGCACTTTAAATGAGAGGGGGCAACAAATGCTCGTATTATTTGAACATAAATTTACGTATATCCAGCTTCGGGGCATGCACGAAAAATAACGATACTTGCATATTTAAGTATATTGGGTACTTACAACGTAAAGTGCTTCCAAATAAAATTATCTCTCGTGTTGTTTGTCACTTATAGTGATATCAAGTACCTTAACGAGTTTGAAATGAAATCTTTTGCACTTGATGTAAGAATTTCGACTTAATTATATTCTCAACAAGCTTCGTGTTTTTTGAATCGCGCATACGTATTACTACAATCCCACTCGTATTCATGCTGGCTAAATTTGTCGATATAAATTCGCCGCTATTCCCAAACAGTCCACCTCATAGCTTTTCAATTATTTATAGCAGTAGTTAGGCCACATGAGAATCCAGTTACTAATTTCTTAGACGGATGCACGGGGATACGAGGTGAAGATAAGCTGATATGCCGAAAAGATCTTTGGAATACGATGAGCTCAAATTCATGTTGTTTATAAACTTAGAAAATCCTGCTTTCAGGGATAGTCATTTTCACTCATTGCGATCTTCTTGGACATTCCAGCTTATATGTAGAGTCGATGATGCAACAAACTTGAAATTAGTGATATTAAACGTGTCGACGACTAGAAGCAAAAATGTTGCTTAAGATCCATATTTATGTATTCTTGCTCTGCTCTAGCGGTCATCAGAATGATCGATTGCTATTGAAAACGCTCCGCCTACGCCGATGTAGAATTAAGGATGTTCACTAGGAATGAAGCGACTGAGGGGGGGGGGTGATCAGTTATAGACCATAAAAGGATCAAGAAAATTATTAGATCACCTCCCAATATACCACAAAAGAAGACATTCAAAGTATAGGGATACACCGTATGCAAAAGTGTATCGGTACATATGTGCAACGTAAAGGTCGGACGAAAATTGATGCAAAGTCCGCAAAAGGTGGGCAAAAACGAGGAGTAGCAAACGCAGAGCAAAAAAGTAATAAGCAAGTAAATACTTTCTCAAGTGATCCCATGCAAAAGTATGTGCAAATGCAACACAAGTCTCAAATAAGGATGTGTATGCTCAAAATACCAAACCGACTCCATTAGCGCATCATTTGCAACAAAGAAGGACGTCATGTAGAATAGAATTTCTGCGAAAAACAATCCTAGGGCATTAGCTGCTATGCCTAAATATGCACAACTACAATTCTCAGCAGTGTTCTCCTATAGAGGAGCAATAGGCTGCCAGTAGATTTAGGCAGCAGTGCTCGGATTATAAGACGGGAGTATTATCAATTCGATATTTAATTTATACGCACCAAGCAGCAATACAAGTCACCAAGCAGTAATACAAGTCCTACTTGATGCGATCACAGCTTCAAAATAGTGAAGCTTGTTGTCGACAAAGATACACCATAACGAATGGGTTCTCCCTGTAGTCAACAAAATTGAGACTTGACTGCAGTCAAGTAATGACTTGACCGAATTAGCCCAGCGTCCACGGTAGAGTTCCCAGGACATACATTAATATTGTTGTGGATGCATCTGAGGAGAGGCTGGGGTGTGGAAATCCGGGCCTGCTGCTTAGCCATGTTGATGTTCTGTTTGTAAGTATGCGTAACACAAGCAAGGCGATGTCTTCTCTGTGTCCTAGTTAATGTTTTCAATGATGGCGAGGTTGCCAGTTGATTGATGAACCTCAGAAAAGGCGGCAACCTTTCTGTACGTATGTGGATGAGTATTGTTGTTAGTCATGTTACTAAGGTTGTTCGATACGAAATACTGTAGTTTTTGTTAGGCATTGTCAGTTGTTGAACATTGTAAAACACTTCTCTTTCTTTGTAGTGGGTATTCTGGTATTCTGCATCTAGCAGGACGCCCGTCCTTAGCCTACTATGTACTATCGGCTACAAAGATGCCAAACTTATCAAATGTTGATCGAATCTTTTTCTGAGTTGATCTCGTACATTGCTGACCAGTGGACAAAGCAGCAGTCGTTTGCCCATCGTGCAAAGCTATGTTTGTCTGGGTTTAGTGTCTTGAGGGCTACTGTCTAATATCGATATGTATATTTCTAGTGAGCTGACCAGTACAAATGATAGACAGAATTCAAACAAATAATTATTTTTTATTGAAACCCGAGAAGTAATTGTATGTCGTTAGGGTGTGCGCATAACTTTAAATATGAAAGCTCTGATTGATATCGACAACGCTTAGATTCACTCCTGGATGTGCATCTCTTATTAAAAGCGTTTCCGCCTTGCTTCTTCTTCTTCTTTAGGTTTATAAGGTCGTTGATTTTTCTACCCTTTGTTTCATCCTTGTTTCTTTAGTTATCTGACTAACTGTGGGCATAAATGGTAGTATACAAATCCCTGCCCAAGTAGTTCTGTGTAAGTGAGCCAATGGTTGTACCATTTCTTGCGTCTTGGTTAGTAGTTTTCAATCAAGTTCGTTTTCATAAACTAAAGGGCGTGCGACTCGTTAAAATACTGTTTTCGTTTCGATCGTTTGCCTACATCCAATGAATGCACTATGTTCAACAATTTGAAGACGAGAATATTTAAATGTATAACCTTCGAGTGATCAGGTAAGTTTTGCTAGGTTGGGACCAATGATATTCCGTATAGAGGCGGTAGCTATTTATAGCGTAGCGCAAGTTTGTTGTTTCAATCGTGTAGGTCTTTCTTGTACACGAATTCTCCGTGTGTGGAGCGTTCTGTGTGTTTATTTACTTACGCATAGAGTATTCGTGCTTCATGCGCCATTGCGGTTGAAGTTGATACATGCTTTCTTCTCATCTCCTGATCTTGATTCACCCTTGCCACCTCGGCCGAAGATGCAATAGTTTGAGCATATCTTGTATGTGCAGTAGATCTTGCTTACTTTACAGGTGTGATAGTGGCTAGCAGCGTCTCGATTGACGTGCTTTGTAGAACAAAAAGAACACTATCATCAGATCTAGAATAAAACTACAATTAGGTACCAATAATGGCGCACCCCAGGAACAGTCAAGTGATAGGTGTCAAAGGTGTCAAATATACTCACCAAAATATGTCATGTCTAAAACACTTACGTGTGAACGCACATGCCTAGAAAGTGTATGTGCATATATAACCCTCCATATATGGTGGAATGAAGCTACTCTACTTACAAAAAAGTACACAGACACAAGGGGTAAATTACGATGAGACATTTGCACCCAAGTATTTACCTGCTCTCATGAGACTCTCTGTGGTCAAAACCGAATAACGCTCAGTAAAGAGCTTTTAAGTCTGAAATAAGACTCAGTCAGAAAGTGACATTGGGAACGGCGCGTCTGCTATATATATTAATCACGATCCTATGTGGAACAAGACTCTCTCTACCATCGGGTGATGTGAAGATACCCGTGTATATGGTTTCGGATGAGTCATCACTTCTATCTCATTAAAGTCTCTATTCCACTAATCGGTCCGGTCCTCTGGTCCGGACCTCAAATAATCACCCAGGTCCGGTCCTCTAGTCCGGTCCTCTGGTCTGGACCTCAAATAATCACCCAGGTCCGGTCCTCTAGTCCGGTCCTGGATTCCTCTCTTGCAGGTCCGGTCCTCTGGTTCGGTCCTAAACTTCTCTCTCAGGTCCGGTCCTCAGGTCCGGTCCTAAATATCCACCTAGGGTACTTTATCAGCCACACAAAGGTGGAACGTTGAACAGATGTAGGCTGATACGGCCTACCATTACGCAGACTTGGACGAACCGATCTTCATACGTCCCCCAAAAGGCTCCGGTACTGTAGGGCTCCCAGAAGACTTCATTGTGTCCTTTAAAAGAGCATCTACGGTCTCAAACAGGCAGGTCGCCTATATCAAGTTAAAGCTCTTAGGGAAAATATTATTTATTTCAAAAGAGATAAGTTACAATGTATGTACATATTGTATGGCTCTCATAGCCATTGTAGTGGTACGGGATGATCGATGAGAAGAAGTGGTCAGTAAATTCCCATTTGAAACTTGGGCCAAGTGAGTCGACGATCGAGAATATGCGCTTGGACAATTCAGGCCGGTGCTGACAAAAAACTGACACCATCGAGTGTGCCACGTATTCGCTTGCTGACCTACCAAGTAGTGTACCCACCTCTGTGGTACGGATTTGGTCGGCACCGTGTAGTGCCGTGGAATGGGATAGTGCAAATTACGAAACACCGAGTAGGACCAGGTTATCCATCATAATTCGGTTGAGGAGCGAGGTTGGGGGTAAACCAATGCCGCATCAGACCATGGATACACTCGGCATGTGCAGGTTGGCCTGGATCGGAAGTATCATAGGCGGAACCAACAAGCGCGATGACCAAAATTTGGAAGTAGTACTTCAACAGCGTGTTTAGCCGGGGAATGAGGAACATCTGCTGATGTGTTAGAGACGGGTGGGGGTACTGGGATTGTTCTGCATGCCGGAGAAAGGATCCAAGGTGTTCGTGGAGGGTCCAGATGCCGTGGAAGTCGTGGCACTCCTGTAATTGCTGGAGGAGGTCAGGGCCAATGGGAGCGTCGGATTAGTTGTTGGATGTGTAAGTTTCGGTCTATTAAGGCGATATTAACGCCTCAGAGTAAATAAACGCTTAGGGTAAGTCTAAGTATATCAAAATTTAAAAGTAAATAACCGAAATGAGTCTTTTAGTAAAGTTAGGTATACCTCGTGAAAACAGCAATACTCTGAGGGATTGTGAGGCTGAGACATTGCCTATATATAATCCTCTCAGTACTGTTTTCGCCCAGACATTGCCTATATATAATCCTCTCAGTACTGTTTTCGCCGAAGGGATTTTATTTAGCGCTTCGTTGTCGCTCTATTATATGTTTCGTTTGGGCGAATCCGAGAGACTCATAAAATCCTATCTTTAGAAAGAAAAGAAAAAAAAGAAAAAAATACTCTTGTTGTGCGCTGTAAATGTATTAATAGTGCGCTTAAGTTTTGCATAAGAAAACTACTGTCAAGTGATAAAAACCTAGTTTATTCGCGTTCAGTCTAATATACGTGTTGTTACTCACGATAGAACTGAACTTATATTATTGTAAGAGCTTCCTTTTATACGTAAGCTCATAACTGTGTAGCTTAGTACTAAGGTTCCAATGCATCACAATAAAGAGATGTAGTCCAACAAAGGTACAAGTACTTGCCGATCCCCTCCCATCTCCGCCTCACTAGGGAAAAGGCGACAAGGCATGCATGTGGCACAAGCTTCCTTCCTCCACGTATGCCTTATACACCAATGATGCGTGCCTCCATAGGTATACATGTGCCTTGACACACATATACTGAATCTGATCCATCTCTCACTTACTAGCACGTGCTGACATGCGCTACATAGCTTCCCTAGGCCTAACAGGCACACCGTGCCCCTCCCTATTACGTAGCATTGCGCTATACAACACGCGCCAGGATGTCATCGCGTAAAACATGAAGACTTGGAACTGTAAACCCTCTAACTTAGGAAGCTAAAGAATAAACTAACTAAAACCTAAGTTTATCCTCACAAACTTGGTTTATCCAGCAGTTTTTAACCAAATATTTTAGGGAGACATTTGCATCCTAAATTTACTCTTTCAGGGCCAAAAGTGACCTTGCTCCCAGTTTAAGGGCTACTGCGCCTTACACGCCTCTCGGATGTGGCCAACTAAAATGTGAACATAAAAGTTGCAAAAGCCGACACGTAGTAACCACAAACAGATGTAAATCATGCACACAGCCGTGTACCAACATCCAAATCACATCATAACCGGCCGTAAAAGACCATGGAATTCAACAAGGCCGCCCTCATTACACCACTAAAAGGAACTGAAACTGCACATAAAAACAAAACAAGGGATGAACCTCAATCACCCATAGTAATCACTTCCATGCTGTATGCAAAGATGAATCACAGCATCACCAACAACTGCTATATCCATCACCAACAACTGCTATATAGGTGAGCGTTTCCTTCCAACAATCCAGTACATCACGTACAATTACTGAACCATTGAGCGCACACATGACTTACTATAGGCGCACCCTCTATGACCCTCACCCTTGGAGCGAAACTAGCGAAAGCCAGGTGTGACATAGTGATGCAAATGACACCTGGATGGAGCCATGGATGAGTGCGGCGTTCGACCACGACCCCCGCAATCCCCCAGACTATGTCCCATTTCAATGGGACTCTACTTACAGTCATGAGGGCAACCTCAGGCGTTATACGGCCTTCGAACACATGATGGAGAAGACATATAGACAACATCCACCCGTACCATGGTGTGCACGCGAAAACAAAGGGAAGTATCACGACAATGGAGGAATATTTCGACTTGCAGCACTATGAGAGGATCTATCGACTGAGTCGGGCCCAACGAGAGCGCGACAGCAAGAGGTAAGTACGGTGCAAACGCAGTTGTTTCTTTTTGAACGTGACCAAATGCATGACTGGTCCATCATGTCCCGTAACCTCCGCGGGACGAAACCACCGAGCACGTAGTTTGTGATGCCCTACGTCGCACCAGAAGCGGACTTGCGTTCCAACTGGAAGTAGCTGTGTATCTTGGCGTGATTGGTTAGCATAATGCTGCTGCTGCATGCGGCGTCGTATCATCCAATCGGAGTGCTACACGATCTCTCACTAGTGCACTCAAACCCTGATTCGAAACCAACGTTTCACCTATCTTCCGCTGCAGCGAACCCCTCTGGGGACCATCATAAACTCTGCCCGTGTGCAGAAAAAAATGGTGAAAAGCCCGTCTGAGGCACCACCGTAGCATTGTAGGCAAGCATGGCAACATAGATGTTAGCCACCCACTCATGGCAAATGTCTGTGTCATCCATTTTAGATACCCATTTACTAATGGTGCGAATGGCCCTTTCTGCACGGCCATTTCCCCCATGATGGCCAACTGACGTTAAGTGTACATGGCTACCCAAATTAACACAAAACAGGTCAAAAACAGAATTGCCAAACTCCGTGCCGCGGTCGGCCACAAACTGGAGCGGCACACCCCACGGTAAGATCTGTTCACGAACAAACTGAATGACACCTTGAACGTTTTTGCTGGATTGAGTAAATACTCTGACAGCCAAAAGTTTGGACGTCTCATTGACCGCTACTAACACCGAACACTCTCCTCCCGGTGCTTTGGGGATCTCCAAGAAGTCCATCAACCAGTTGACAGAGAGAACCACAGTGCGCTCCGGTTGTTAAAGAAGCCCCAGTGGTTCCGTTGGAGGACACCCATGCATCTGGCAAGGGCCGCATACACGTCCAATCAACCGTACCTGCGGACGCAACCCCTCCCAACCATCGACCAGTTGACAGAGAGAACCACAGTGCGCTCCGGTTGTTAAAGAAGCCCCAGTGATTCCGGTGGAGGACGCCCATGCATCTGGCAAGGGCCGCATACACGTCCAATCAACCGTACCTGCGGACGCAACCCCTCCCAACCCAGAACGTCCCTTACAAGATGTTGCAACAGTGCCTGGGCAGCATGGACATATGCTACATGCAAATATTGCAATGCCTTCACCACCTGAGCCCCTGACAGCGGCACCCCCCACAGAGAACGTGACGGGCACGCTAACAATATCGGCCAGGGGTCAACGGGTAAGGGGATGGCTGGACGAGTACGTTTCGATGGCGGCTGGTGACTGTCAGCACCGGTTATCGCCTCCACCGGGCCAGACTCTTCGTTACTACCACTGGGCGGAAGTACACGTGGGCGAGCAGGCTCAAGACTGTGCCTCCCTACTTCTCGAGACAACATCCGCTGCTCGAAAGACACATCCGCCCCGGCTGCAACGACTTGCGGACGTATCTCCCCTTTGTCCAAGGCCTGGGCCAGAATAGTAGGGTGCATCTCTGGGTGAGACACAGCCAGCCCAATGACGGCAGCCGCAACCCCAGGAAACACTCCTGTACGCACACCTTTCCCGCTAATCATAGGAGAACACACAAGTGGTGCGTTACTAGGCAAAGGGCGAACTGAAAGCAACGAACTCTCACTCGGCAACGCCGTCACCGGAGACACCGCTAAGGAATCACAGCGCTGCCATAGATCAGCGGAGACCTTAAACTGCCGAGGCCCTAACCTGCACGCAAGGGTGACAAAAGAAGGTGGACCAGTGGGTGAGTGTCCAAAACGCGAGAAGATACCCTCCATACGCGGGATTACCGTAGGCTCATCCGCCAACAAGGAACACAACTGCAGGAACCAAGCCGCCGAGGGCCAATACGGACATATCAACGTGCACCAGGCCTGGTCTCTCTGCGCCTTCTCAAGGACAGCTGTCGACAGAGTCCAAGGAGGGTTCATAAACCAATTAACGGTAGGGTCGCCCCAGAAACGTGCAAAGACGCCACCTTGCAAGGTTGGCGAGCAGTAGTAAGGCAATAGATTGCTGCCTGGGAGTGCCAAACCGTTCGCTGTGTGGGGTCCCCACCGCTTTTCCAAGCGTCGAAAGTATGCCGACGTCAGCATATATTCCTCCGTAGTGGGTAGCTGGACCAGCGGGTCCGCCCATGACACTCGGAAGCTCACTCTTTGTCCCTGAACCTTGAGAATAGGGTCAATAGACACACACAGACGCGATAAAATGCCTGCCACCGGGGTATCTACCCCAGGCACATGGATTTTTTCTACGTCGAAGTCTCTCAGAACGTCGTAGTAACGCCCCATGCGACGCCCTCGTACATCATCTGGAAAAGCAGCACGGGCTTTGCTGAGCATCGCTAGAAGGGGTTGGTGATCAGTACATAAGCGGATCGGAAGAAGAGCTCTTCTAAGCACCCGCGAATTCTTCTTGATACCATACACTAAGGTAAATGCTTCCTTGTTTGTAATGTGGTATGCGAACTGAGCAGAGTCGTACCTAGATACAAAGAAGCATACTGGGAGTAGGACTTCATCTCGTAGGACAGCTAATTTCCCACCTACCCCAACCGATTCACAAGCATCAGCGTACATGACCATCTACTCCTTAGGGCGAGGTTCGACAAAGACTGCACAAGACTGCAGACATTCATTTAAGCACGCAAAGGCCTCACGCTGAGGTGCTGCCCACACAAATTCCACCTTGTCTTTGAGCAATGCTGACAAAGGGGCTAAAATACGTGCGAAGTTGGGTATGTAGTCGGACCACCACCCCACCGTGTGGTACCATGACTCCAGTAGGTCCTTGGAGGTAAGCTCTTGCAGTGATAGCAATGCCTCCAAACGTCCCAAATCGATCGTTGATCCTCGATAATCAATTAATCGGCCCAGGATCACTACTGGCTTCGTATATTGTGTAATGCTACATTTAGAGAGCCTCAACTGTACTCCATATTGTGCACAGCGAGCAACTAGTGCCAACAAACATGTCCAGTGCTCCATAGGATCATCGTGTGCAAAGGATATATCATCGATATACCACATGATATCCATAAGTCCAGCAAATACATCCCCCAGCATCTCTTGGCAGCGACAAGATGCCTCCTTGAGACCAAAGGGCATTCCTACAAATGCAAAACGGCCAGCTGGAGTTACAAACATAAGGTACTTCCGAGACGCTGGAGCCACACGACGTTGGCACAACCCCTGCCCCATATCTACTGTCATCACCCAGCGCTTGCCCTTGAGCGTTGATAGATATTCTCTTTCTGTAGGTATGTAATGTGGCTCAGCTCGAAGTTGTGTATTCACCCGCTTTTAAGTTGATACAGCAGCGCCAGTCATCTACTGTCTTAGGAATGACCCCAGGTTTCTTAAACACTAAGTGCGGTGCTGAACACAATTCTGACTTATCGATGCGCTCAATTAGCCAAGCATCTATCTTCAACTGGAGTGCTTCTAGCTTCAAAGGGTCCTTGTCAAAACAGCTGACGTACTGCGGGATGGCATCCTCACTCTCACTAATCACCAGGTCAGGTAAGTTGAGGAAGCGCAGGGCCAGGTCAGCTAACAGTTGTTGCAACACCCCTTCCGTTGCCCCACATATACTAGCTAGATCCTTGATGCCTTCAATGCCTAGAGGTGGATCCTTCTCCTCGTCCCACACCTCATACTCTTGCTCCTCTGCTGCCCACTCAGCTGTGCAATAACGTTTCGGTTCTCTAGCCAGCACACGCCCTTCTAACACCTCTTCTGTCACCCCTACTCTTTTCTGCAGCGTCTGAAACACCGCTTGCTCTCCACTGACACTACCGGTATCTGTCACTACAGTCCCAACCTCCTCTGCCTTACCCATCAGTTCCAGGTAGGCAATTGTTAACTCAGCTTGCGGCGCCACACAAAGCACACCTTGCTTCCACATCAGGTGCCACTTATGCTTTTGTAATGTGTTGTATCCTATCAGTAACTCACAGCCAATTGGTACTTCTGTGACGACTAGGCAGTCTATCCAGTGTTCAGCAGTGTGACCACCCCAAGTAACCACCGCTAACTTTACTCTTGTAGCCCCTAGCGGCTGCAGCAACCCCATGTCCCCTACACCAGTGAACACTTCACCTTCGTACTGGTGTACTTTGACTTTTAACTCGGTTGCAATTGTTTGAGTGATTAAAGTAGGTGTAGCCCCTGAGTCCAGATAGATCTTAACCCAGCGTGAACCTACCCAAGCACCTGATACCCCCGCAAGTCACTCCTGTCCCGGGGTCACGAAGTTAGTGGCACTTGCCACCACCGACACCTTGTCATTGCTCTTGTTGCTTACTACCGCATCCTTAGCGCCATCCTTAGATACATGCTTCAATGCTACTACCACAGCCGCCTCATCCCACTTTCTCTTAAGCGCTTCCTTTTTCCGCTTCTTGAACTTCTGCGCAGCACCTTGTGGGACAGTTCTGCTGCTGGTCTTGGCAACACAGTCTCTCTCAAGATAACTCGCACTTCCGCAGGAGTGACAACCAGAGTAACGATCCGAGCCCGGTACCTGCCCCAAGGCTCCTACCACACCTCCAGCACGATTGCCCTCTTGTGCGGACGGCCTTCTTACTAGCAGTAAGTCACTCTGGATTTTAACAACCAGGGGGGGTTCACCTGCTTCATAAGCGCTTTCTACCGCCACTCTATCTTTCTCTAAAGGGTAGCAAGCAATGGCAAAGTTTCTTAAGTCCACTTCAGTGGCCTTGAGTTTTGTCATGACCTCTTCCCCAAACACTGGATATCTCAACATCGTCTCTATGTCAGCTTTGACAAAGGTGTCTGCTAGCACTGGTTCCACCAGACAGGCCACCGCTTGAGCCCTTTGCTTTGATAAGGTGTAGAAGTTCTCGATGACGGCACACAGCCGCTCACCTTCCACAACATCGTCATTGCTAATAAGTTTTTTTTAGCAGCAGTCATTAGGCTATTAGCCAGGGTGTCTTCCTGTGTACCTTCAGTGGCACCTGCAGTAGTCTTCTTGGCCTTTTCATCTCGCACCGTCAGGTTCCAATCTTCAATTCTCTGAGCACCATACCCCCATTGAGCCACGAGGTCCAGGCCGCAGTAAGTACAGCTTTGAAAGCATTGAACTTAAATTCCTTAGGATACACTACTTTCAACGCATGGTCATTCGATATGGATTCTGCTAAAACCTTAAGTTGGGGCGCAGGATTTACCAACAACATTCTCGTTGTTCTTGCTTCCATCAACACATAAGCCATTGTCCATTCCGTAGAAACCAGCGGTGTAGGCACCGCCGCCTTCACCTTGCTCGATAATTCCTCCTTCAGAATCTGGTGCAAGATAGCATAAAGATCTGTGCAACGGGTGCCATTGTCATAGACATCCTTGGCGATCCCACCTCTGTCATTCTGCATCGTCATACGGACACCATTCCAATCCACCAGAAATTCATGACGAGATGCTCCATACTTCTGCTTCCCCGCATAGGCTCCAAACCGGCCCTTGGCTGCATCTGAGATCGACATTTCAATATCCCACACTATTAATTGTTGTATCTATGAGTACGTATATTTGTTGTGCGCTGTAAATGTATTAATAGTGCGCTTAAGTTTTGCTTAGGAAAAACACTGTCAAGTGGTAAAAACCTAGTTTATTCGCGTTCAGTCTAATATACGTGTTGTTGCTCACGATAGAACTGAACTTATATTATTGCAAGAGCTTCCTTTTATACGTAAGCTCATAACTGTGTAGCTTAGTACTAAGGTAACAATTTATCACAATAAAGAGATGTAATCCAACAAAGATACAAGTCTTTGCCGATCCCCTCCCATCTCCGCCTCACTAGGGAAAAGGAGTCAAGGCATGCATGTGGTACAAGCTTCCTTCCTCCACCTAAGCTTATACACCAATGATGCGTGCCTCCATAGGTATACATGTACCTTGACACACATATACTGAATCTGATCCATCTCTCACTTACTAGCACGTGCTGACATGCGCTACATAGCTTCCCTAGGCCTAACAGGCACACCGTGCCCCTCCCTATTACGTAGCATTGCGCTATACAACACGCGCCAGGATGTCATCGCGTAAAACATGAAGACTTGGAACTGTAAACCCTCTAACTTGGGAAGCTAAAGAATAAACTAACTAAAACCTAAGTTTATCCTCACAAACTTGATTTATCCAGCAGTTTTTAACCAAATATTTTAGGGAGACATTTGCATCCTAAATTTACTCTTTCAGGGCCAAAAGTGACCTTGCTCCCAGTTTGAGGGCTATTGCGCCTTACACTCTTGATGTCCATAGTTATTGCATTAACCAATAACTTGCCACTTATCAAGAGTTACCGACTTAGCCTTCATCCGACTGGCACATCTGGTTGGCTGAACGGAGAATAAACTAAGCAACGCTAATAGTCCTTGGAAACCTATGTTCGGTTGAGCCATCTCGTTACCGAAGTATTCAGATATAAATAGATTTGGAAGGTAAATATAGTTCTATTAATAGAACTAGAGCAGATCTTATATTTGGTATTTTACTGGGGCCTTTTTTTGGCCTTGTCCAATTATCTGATATATAAAATGGAAAAGGTATTTAATTAATAAAAACCGTTAAAAGCCATTTAAGAGTTTACGTACTTTAAGAGTACGTTTATATTACAAGATTCTAATGTGGAGGCCCGGCTTTTACAGATGCAGGCAAAGTGGCTGGTGGTGAATTTGTAGCTACCGGGGCAGGCAAGGCAGAGATGTACGTAATCGTTCCAATCATAGCACAGAGTCGGATTGGTGTAGGTTCGAAGCAGCGGTTAAAGCTGTCGTGTCTGGCTTTGTCTCGATTTGAGGTTGGCGGTTAGCCCATGACCAGTTGGTAGTAGTATTGGTGCCGGGCCATTGCCGCGATCTCTTTGTTGGACCAGCGTTTCGTTGAGTTCTTCCTAATGTCGTCACAGCGTCGGCGGAGGGCTACATGGTCGGGTGTACGCCCGCCCATGGGTTTGTGTACAGTTTTCAGGTGGGCATAGATACTGTACGGGAAGCACAGTGATGGTTTGTCGTGGGCCCAGGCGGGTTGCGTCAGAGGGGTGAGTGGGTTTGTACTGGCTATTGAGTAGAGTTGTATTCCCAGGCAACCTCCGAGGTAGTCCGCGAAAGGTCGCGCGGGGAACAGGCCACAAAAGTGGAGTAAGTTTGTTTGATGTTTGATAAACCTAGGGTATTTAGTGCCCGTGATGATGGCTGCTGCTCGGATGAATGCTGAGTTATAGCGCTCGAACAGGGGGTTCAGCGCCAGGCAATAGTGTTCAGGCCATATGTAGCCGTGGATAGGTGAATGTTTTGAACAGCACCAGTCGGTTGTGGGAGTGTCACCAGCTGAAGCTATGGAAGCCATAAGCGCAGAAAGATACCCAAGGACAATGCTGCAACCAGGGATTCCATATGTCTGGCGAAGTTGATCCCTGGTTCTCCGTGAGAGAGTGGGAACCTCAGATATTAGGAGAGTTTAGACTTGGCATGTGTGGGCGGCATCTTCAGGGAGAGGTAGCGTGTGTTCCAAGGTGCGTCTGCGAGCGTCGGCGTGATAGGCTCCCCATTTATACGGAGGGTTGGTGCCGCGTGTCGCAAGTCGGTAGATCGTACTCGGGTTTGATGGCACCCTGTTCGAGGCCAGATTTGCGTCTCCACGCATGAATGTCGTCTAAGAAGGGCCGGAGTGGAACCGGTTGGGGGGCTTGGATCCGTGTGCCGTCGACAATTAAACTAAGGAATCCATGTTGATAATAAAGAGCTAGGGGCCAACGATTGAGTCTTGTAGGATGTCATTCGTTCAACGGAATAGAGGCGAGAGCGTGCCGCGGTATGTCACTCGGGTAGGGACCTTTTAAAATAGCGCGCGGAGACAGTTGATCTAGTTTTAGGGCATTCCAGCGTGGCGCAGGAGTACCATATGCGTGGGAGAGCAACCTTATCGTATGCTTTGGTAATATCCAAACATACGTCATTACACTCCTCTTCCGACTGTGTCTCAGATTTCATGGCGGCGAGTGCTTGGGTAAAACAGGAGTATCGTGATTTGAAGCCAGCTTGGATAGCATGGATTGCAGAGCCGGGGTGGCTCGTAATCAGCTTAATGAAGCACTTTGCGTCTGACTATTTGAGTTAGCGTGATAGGGCGGAAGTCGGCGGGGGAGGTGATATCTGCATCAGCCTTTTGGGGGGGGTGCGCTGTCAGGAGGCTGCAGTTCAGGGATGCAGGGAAGGTACCCGCCTTCAATAGCTCAGTGAATGCTTCGGCACGGAGTCTAATCAGTGGGCTATTGGCGTCGGGGCGTCCTAGTGGCCTGCGTTCGGTGGAACGCTCCACTGCAGCCTTCAGGAGGAGGATGTGGATCCCGTTGGGATAGCATAGTCTCCATTACATCGTCGGGGTGTATGGCAGAAGTTACATCTGGCAAGGTTCGGTATCCGGTGGAACCACGTAAGGGTTTGTTGAGTTGAATAGCTTCTCAAAGTAGCCAGTGTCATCGGCACCCAGTATGCAGGGTTGGCGCGGAGACCGTCGTTGGTACGCAAAATCTTTAAACATGTGAGTATGGCTTTGGGCGGTCAGACGTGGGCGGAACGAGGGGTTTGGCAGCCGCTAGACCCAGTGTCTGTTTATGTCGTAGTCCCCCGAAGATTTGTGGGTTACCGGCATAGCGCCAGATGCGGTCGAGGATCCGTAGCAGCCCTTCCACTCGTCTGTACAAAGTGAGATACGACCGTAGTAGGTTCTGCTGCGCCCGGATTTTGGCTTGGAATAGTCGCGCGCGGGATTTGTTGCGTAGGTGATAAAGTCGATGGCGGAATTGGTAATATCCATGAGAGGGGAGGCATTGATCCGGAGGTGACACGTAAACTTCGATAGATATTTCTATGTCTTAAACTATGTTATATAAACTACGAGATAATTTAAGTCAGTTAGGATTTAGCAGTGGTAGCTTGTGTAAGAATGATCGGGACTGCCTCTTGGTAAGAGCCTTAGTATCCTCGATCACACAGGACGTACCTCTAGCTGTTCTTTATTGAATAATTTTCACTAGAAGTACTAAGTGTTCATGACCACATGTCTAATTTATAGATAGACATAAGAACGTAAGTCAAGTTAATACATTAGCTAATATAAATAAAGTTCCATCTGAAGAAAAGTTAAAAAAATTGTCTAATTTATAGATAGACATAAGAACGTAAGTCAAGTTAATACATTAGCTAATATAAATAAAGTTCCATCGGAAGAAAAGTTAAAAAAAGAAAAAGACTTATTGGATTTTGGAGATTGGCGGGAAGACCAAATCCTGTAAGTAGTAGTTCAGAGATTATAAAATTTAGCTTATAATATCCTACATAATAGAACCAAGTAAATGAGTCATACCAAATACTCAGGCTATTGGAGCCATCAAAGTGAATTTAGAACACTTTGGAAATATTGGGGAAAAAACTTGTATTAAAATATTTTAAATACAAATAGAAACCAATGTGTTATCTCATTTGATCTTGATATTTTTGACTGACCGGAGGCCGTATTTCTACAGGCGGCATTGTTGGCATTTGTTGGGGCCGATGCATTTGTTTCGTTGGAAGTATCTGGTGATTGAGTTCAAAGATGTAGTCACCACAGATACCGTAGTCCGTCAGCTTATAGGTCTGGAGGGTGGTGGAGGCGGTAGGCCGGTGATACGCATGCTCTGTACCAGTTGAGCCGCCAGCATAGAGGTAGTCCAAGTGTCACGTATTACGCAAGGTAGTCTCGATCGTGTCCATACGTAGTCCGTGATTTGTAGATAGTCATACCTCTGGGCTTGAAGTTGAAGTCCCCCCAAACGACGTTTGGTTGGAAATTGCCAATCTCGGGGGAATTCATGTATTGCCTGACGTCTACTTCGGTAAGTGATTTGAGTGGGAGGCAGAACACGGCTATATGAACGCCAAGAACACAAAGAACACCGCGTACGATGAGGAGTGTACAAGTTGAAATTTCGATGAGTGTAGGGTATTGTGCCGTGTTGTGTGATGTAGAATATTATAGAGTGTGTTCCAGCATATATTATTAAGAAATGTGGTGTTATGCCAGGTTTCAACCACACACATAACACACGTAACGTTCAAACACTTATCTGTCCATGTTGAGTCCTTGTAAATTGAAGAGCGTCATCCTCATTGGTCCTAACACTGTTCATCTTCGGTCAACACTACTGGGCTCTCTTCCTTATTATTGTCAGCCATTTCTATATAGTTGCCTGTCGCCAAAGAGTCTGTCGTGGAAAGTTGAGGCTGCGTATGTATTGGTATCCATCATGTCTGATTGTGTCGGGAAGACCGTTGGTATGTGGAGTCGTTTAGGCTGCCCACGTACACTCGCTGGTATTTTAGCGTTTGCCGGGATTCGTGCGCTAGGTAAAAAGAGGTTTGCATCATGTTTTGCTTGGTATGCCTTCTGGAGACGGTCCGTAGTAGATCGGAGGATGTCTGCGGTAGTGGAACTAACAAGAGAAATTAACAGTAGAGCATTCATGCTGCGGGCAAGCCTTTTGGCACTCGTTCATGTGTGCAGTGGGCCTCCTGCTTGGTGCGGAGATAGTAGATTAAAGCTGTTTTCGTAGCGTCGGGATGTTGTTGGGAGTGAGGGTTGATGGTTTCATCAATTCGCCATTTCCACATAAGTGCTGCATGTCGTTTCATCTGGGCGACAGCGTCGCTAGGAACACAAAGGCGGACAAAACTCGTGAAGCTCCTGCGGCGATTTGATTGAGAAACCGGTTTAGACGGGAGATACCAAAGAAAGTGGCCATGGGGTTCACCAAAGCGCTTCTGACCCCTGCATGTTGATTATCAATGAGTCCAACTTCTGCTGCATAATATTGCTTTGCGTCGACGATATGATCATTTGCGGTAAACGGGCGTGCCCACGTACAACAATTCAAAGCAATCATATCCAAGGAATTCAGCTGCAAGAATTCAGGACTACCGAAATGGCTACTTGGCGTGAGGGTGCTATCAAAAAATGACTCCATCAGCCTCAGATAACTACATACCTGAGGCACTCACCCCCTTTGACTTTACCGATGCGCACACAGCGCCAACATCGGCCAAACAAGATATTCTAGATGCCAACGAAGGTAGCCATTACCAATGCCCATACCGCCAACTGATCAATACACTCCAATATCTCGCAATCCTAACGCGCACAGACATCTCCTACCCGCTCAACAACCTAGCTCGATATATGACCAATCCTTTTATGGGACATTAGATCGCCGCTATTCATATCTTGATGAGACAACACTACCGTTTTTAGAGGGCTGTTTCGACAAAAATAACACTATCATCAGATCTAGGACACAACTACAATTCGAAACCAAGGTTGGTACACTTCAGGACAGCTGTCAAAGGCATCAAATATGCTCACCAAAATAAGTCATGTTTAAAAATTTACGTGTGAACACACATGTTTAGAAAGTGTATGTACATATAAAATCCTCCAGATAGGGATAATATTAATTATTTCAAGAAAGATAAGTTACAATGTATGTACATATGGTATGGATCTCATAGCCGTTGTAGTGGTTCAGGAAAGATCGATGGGAAGAAGTGGTCAGTAAATTCCCGATAGGGTAGAATAAAGTTACTATACTAACAAATACTATATGGTTCTATATCTCCTAACAGTCTTGTGGTCGTCTTAAAATAATATACAGTATCGATGCGCATTGTAGTGTTGTCCAGGTGTTCATTAGTCATACTCAACTAGGATGTGGTATTGCATGCGTATGTAGGACGCATAACGCCCTTGATCGTAGAGAGTTTTACAAATTCATCTTGTCTTAGTTTTTCTTCACTGGGTCGGGTTGAGGAAGTACCAGAAGTTCAGTTGCTTCGGTGTCTTCCTGTAATAGCCGGGCCTCCACATTAGACTCTATGTTATAAACGTACTCGTAAGCAGTACGTATACTAAAAACGTACTCTTAATAGTACAAGGAACCTAAGTTTCCTAAATGGGGGTTTAATGGTTTAATTAATTAATACCTTTTCCATTTTACATATCAGATATTTGGACAAAGCCATTAAAAGGTCCCAGTAAAATACCAAACATAAGAGTTGGTCTAGTTCTATTAATATAACTATATTTACTTTCCAACTTTATTTATATTTGAATATTTCGGTAGCGAGATGGCTCAAGCGAATATAGGTTTCTAGGAACTATTAACGTTACCTAGTTAATCCTCCGATCAGCCAACCAGATGTGCCAGTCTGATGAAGGCCAAGTCGGTAATTAAGTGGCAAGTTATTGGTTAAGACAATAACTAAGGACATCAAGAGTGTATCTTTTCTTCTTTTTCTACAGATAGGATTTTATGAGTCTCTCAGATTCGCCCCAACGAAACATACCATAGTTTCTAATAGAGCGACCACGAAACACTAAATAAAATCCCTTCGGCGGAAACAGTACTGAGAGGATTATATATAGGCAATGTCTCAGCCTCACAATCCCTCAAAGTATTGCTGTTTTCACGAGGCATACCTAACTTTACAAAAAGTCTCATTTCGTTTATTTACTTTGAAATTTTCACGAAACTTAGAATTTACCTACGCGTTTATTTATTCTAAGGCGTTAATATCGCCTTGAGAGACCGAATCTTACACATTTAAAAGTTAGCAAAGGTATTAATTACTTAGACTACTTAAGTGTAAAGGTAGATTACCTACCACACAAATTTTCTTGTCCAAGCTAGTCCTTGAGAGACAAGCTAGTAGTCATAAGTTAAGATTATGACCAAGAAAGACAAAACTCCTTCTAAGAAGCGTAGAGTTGAAAAGAAGAAGATGGAGAGAGAAGCCGCTAGCGCTGCCGTAGAAGCAGCCGCCGCCGCTGCCGATGCGTTTAACCGCACAGTAGCCGAAGCACTTGCCTCCGACAATAATAGTCAACAAGACAATGCTTCAGATAAGGATGTAGCCACTCCGATTAAGGAGACTACTCCCACTGACAGAGCCCGAGGGCCAACTATTGCCTCAACTTCAAAGCTTGCATTTACGAAGCCAAGAAGTGAGACAAGGGACACGTCTCACGACGACCCAACCAATTCTTCTGACGAATCTCAGAAAGAAAAGTTCCCAATTATAAGGGAGTCCCCAATTATAGGGGACAAGGACAATTCTCAGAAGGAACCTATGACTGAACCAGATGAGGAGGCAAGCTCAAGTAGCAAACCCGAATCTACGTCCGAGACTACTAAGCCAGCGCGCATAAGTAAGTTAATTACTGAAAACACTGATCTTAAGAATCAGTTAGCCATCCTTATGAAAGACTTGACTGTTGGACATGTAGATCGATTGTATAGATCAGAAAAACCTACACAGCACTTACGCGAGCATGTTTCTCCGGGATTACTGAAGCCCTACAGAAGTGGACAAAACGTCGACAGGCAATTACGCCCGAAGAGCGTAAAGACTCGAGCGCTACACCTGTGGCATATGAGCCAAATGTGCTCAACGTATCGATACCTTACGAGGTACTACCACCAGAACTTCAGGATAATTACTCGCCTGTTCTGACACCCGGCCGTGAGTCACCCGTCCTTGAGGGTATTATAGACCCAGAGGCAGGTAGAAATACTCCGCCACCTTTACCCAATTGGAATGACAATCGTCGAAAACCAGTTAAGACTGGGTATGTCATCCAGACGCACGAATCAACTATCCGAGGGACAGAGCACCGAACGGCCTCGACCATGGATTTTACAAGGGGTAATAAACACTCCCGTAAACGTGTTAACGAAGTCGAATTTAATCGCTTCGATCGCACAGCATTGCACCAGCCCGCAGAGGATTTCCACTCTGACGAGGTGACCGAACTTAACAAATCGGTCGACGATTACACCATTAAAATGGAAATCGCCCACGATGCGCATCATGCTGATGATGTATCATATTTTGCTATTATGATTACGATCAAGCAAAAGCGCATCGATCAGCTACTTCAGGCCCAACGTGGACAAGACCACAGGGATAACCAGAAGTACAAGGGACATATCAGTCGATTAAGTCGAACAAGGATGCCAACAGCAAGCAGGTTGAGTTTATAAACAACCATGACCTCGACACGCTAACCCGTACGCTTAATGCGTTTACGGTCATGCTGGAGACGAATGATATCGCTCCCCAGCAATGGATCGCCGCTTAATGCAGACGTTA